>NC_065598.1:99029787-99132287 GCF_024542745.1 Macaca thibetana thibetana | reverse complement strand
GGGCCCTACTGTTCCAGCTAGAGAAAAAGAATTCTTCAGTCTGAGAGGGCAGGGAAAAAATCCATGTGATCTCCAGGTAACCCTTAGCCGAGAGTCAGTTAGGAGTGTTCTAGGAGCCAGCCAGCCATTCACGTCTTTTCCTCTCAACTCTCTCCTCAACCAACAACTCCATAGCATGGTGGCTCCCTTTCATGTCACTGCCTAAAGTGGTTTACTGTTTACCCATGCGATCCTGCACTGCCTTCCCAGCTAGTCCGTAAACTTCCCCAGGAAAGGGAAGCCCTTTTTCATTTCCTCAGCAGGTCTTAGCACCAGGCTCTGGCCACAGCAGTCACGTAACCCAGCTCACCAGCTTTCACAGGCTGATTGGAGAGGACTGTCTCTCAAACTGGACAGAGCAAAAGCTTTGTCATGATCAATAGAATAATTTGATAACTGGAAGAAATTTCAAAATACTTCCCAGTCCTCTCAAGGGCTTGGTCCCAGAACGCTGCCCACCTCTCTTCATCCTCCAGCACCCTCTTCCTTCCCCATTCTGTAATCTCCTTTTTTCTAGCCCCTCTCACTTCAATACATATCACTCTTTCCCATCTCCACACTTTACCTCCTACACTGTGTATTCCCTCCTTAGCATGGTTATGAGATATCTTCCCTCTCTAGCTTCTCAGTCCTTCTCCCCTACAGATAGCCAGGAAAAAAAAAAAGTTCTATTTTAATAGGTATGTAAGCCACAAAGTGGTATTTAAGGTTCCAATGTCCCTTTCCAGCACACACACACCACACACAAACACCCCTCAGAATTTGGCCTAAAGAGAGAATACCCAAATGCAGGATGCCCCACCCCTGGATTTCAAGCCACTCATCTTTGCTCCCCCAGCTACAACAGGTACAATATGTTAATATCATAAAAAGCCAAGAGCAGCTTACTCTATTGGCCGTATTTTCTCTCCCGTGTGAAATGGCTTTTTCCAGCCTGGGAAATGTGTCCAGATAATTCCCTTTAGACTTACTATGATTGGAGAAAAGGGAAAATAGTTGGATCTATAGAAACAGAAATAGCAGTTGGATCCAACTTTCCCCCTCAGAGCTTTTTTGCCAACATCTTTTGCTTACATCCTCTAGCCGGGGTGGGGCTCAGGGAATCAGGTTGAGTACTGGGGAACAGGGTTATCTGAAGGACCCTGAACTGGAAATCAAGGGAGAAAACCATTTTACTTACTCCCCTCATTTTAAAATTATTGCAAAATATTTTGTTTGCCTCTGGTTCTTCACCTCGAAAATGGGTCCAGCACAACCTCCCCTGTCAGAATAGTGTAAAAATGAATTACAGAATACATATGAGGTGAACCAAGGCCTGTCTTTATGATGACAGGTCAGCTTCTAGTCATGTCATCATCAAGGGTTACTAGGACCTGTAACACCAACATCTCATACACAAAGCCACTTTTCTTTTCTTTTCTTTTTTTTTTTTTTTTTTTGAGATGGAGTCTCGCTCTGTCACCCAGGCTAGAGTGCAATGGCGTGATCTGCACTCACTGCAACCTCCGCCTCCCAGGTTCCAGCGATTCCTCAGCCTACTGAGTAGCTGGGATTACAGGTGCCTGCCACCATGCCCAGCTAATTTTTGTATTTATAGTAGAGAAGGGGTTTCACCATATTGGTCAGGCTGTTCTTGAACTCCTGACCTCGTGATCTGCCTGCTTCGGGCTCCAAAAGCGTTGGGATTACAGGTGTGAGCCACCGTGCCTGGCAAAGCCATTTTTCAATGTGTTGCTATAGCTGCAGAGGGCCCATGATAAAGACCCTGTGGTGTCCCTCTAACTGAGAGGGACAGAGTGTTTAAAATCTACTTTATCCACATTTTGCATATATCTATGTCATACCTATACAATATACGCATATCTTTTTCTTATAATTTATAATAAATACCTCAGGTAGCCATAGGATGACCAACTCTTCCTAATTTGCCTTGCACTTCCCCAGTTTCAGCCCTGAAAGACCCAAGTCTCAGGAACCCTTTCCGTCCTGGACAAACTGAAATGACAGTTTGCATCGTCCTCCAAGGGGCCATTGCACTTCAGGTGATTTCTTAGATACCTGAAATTTTGACTCTAAAACCATGAATACTTTAAGAAATTACCACCATCTTTGAAGGAAGGATTTCTCAACTCTGTCCTTTAGAAGTAAATAAAATTAGGTTTGTTAGGGTTGCATATAAAATAAGACTAAATAGGCTGTGAATGGGGGCCTGAGGGCCTCATATAAGTAAAGCTCCCTCTATTGACACTCAGAGGTTTTGGTTCTCTCTCTCTCTCTCTCTCTCTGTCTTTCTCTCTCAACTTTATCTTTCTGTCCCTACTTCCTGGCTCCCAGCTGTGTTTAGCTACTGAAGGTTGTCAGCTAACTATTGGAAAATGGACTTTTGGCAGTCTCCCTCATTACTTAGTGCTTATATAAAATTTACCCCTCACTGGGCATCTGTTTGTCATAATGCACACATTATATATGAATGGAATGTGCCTTGGGTAATAAAAATTACCCTGTATGTACTGACCCCTGTGTCAAATTTGCTGATTTGCAGAGTAGCACACATATCTGCAATAACGTGATCAGCTTTATCCTAATTTGGATAACTCATTGGGTTATTTAAAACTTTTGGAATTTTCAGTTGTAAATTGAGATAAATTTTCAAAGATACGATACAAAAGGGGAATGAATTCTGAAGCTTTTGAAAGTCATTAAAGTCGAGTTTACTAAGACTCAGCTTCACTATCTAATAGTTTTGTTGTTTTGTTTATTACCAGTCAGAGATAACTTGACATTGAGATGTCCTCTCACAGCGGCTGGCACTTCGCTGGATTTTAGATGGCTCTAAATGATGTTTTGCATTTTACATGGGTGGCTTGGAGCCTATCTGCAATGGAATCATAACATACACCATATGTAGCACGTATAGCTGCTTAGCATACATCTATCTCATGACTAGTGTTGTGACCATAAAAAGCATGTAGTGGGCCTGTGTACCCTAGGCACCTTGTCTGCATAACATCCCCTATGAGATATTGATGTGTGGTCTGTTCTCTATCCCTCTGCCTTTGAGCTTTGACCTCAAATTCTGCCTTTTCTTCCTTGTAATTCCAGGAGGAAGATATCATCCAAGAAAGTCGTTTCTATTTCCATGGCTATGGCTTGGGCCACTGCCTACAGGCAAGAGATGGAGGTCCAATGGAAGGTTCTGGCATTTATAGTCCCCAACCTCCAGCCCCTCTTCTAAGGGAAGGAGAAACCATGCGGAAACTCTATGTGGACCGAGCCAAGAGAATTGACACCATCTCCCGGGCTGTCTTCCCTTTCACTTTCCTCATCTTCAATATCTTCTACTGGGTTGTCTATAAAGTGCTACGGTCAGAAGATATCCACCAGGCTCTGTGAATAGGGTGGGAGCTATAGAGTCCTGCTGCTGGCCTCCTGCTTCCTCCTGGGTGGGCTTTCTCCCTCAATTAGACTCCATTAGGGCTTGGACAGTTTCTTCCTGATCTCCCACTCAGAACTTCAACTACCAGTCCCAAAGCTATGTGGGCCTATACTGCATGGTGCCAATGGCGGCTGTACTTAAAAAGATGGCTTATCTACCCTAGTCCATATTTTCTCCATACTTTCCCGTTTCTCATGAGACTAAGGTTTGGCCACATTCCTGGGGCCAGGATGACCTTATTCTCTTGCTGGAGCCTCTCTGTTTTCCAATACTCCAGTGGAGAATATTCAGAACACTGCTACTAGATTCTGGCATTTGTCATCTTAATCTGCACCACTTCTCCCCCTGCTACCTCCCATCCAGAGCCTGGCCATTACTCTGTCCTCTGTCCCTCCTGCTGCAGATTCAGATGGGGAGTTTTTCCTGTCCACAAGTACCGCCCTGTGGGGCCCAGTCAGGTTTCCGCGCAGTGAGAGGAAGGCAAAGCCACAGGTTCCCCAGCTCTTGACAAGGTTGGAACAGTCATAGGCTGCACTGGGCTAGCGACTATATGGCCCAACAGAGAGGTGTTCAGCCCCAACAGAGAGGGGCTCTTGGGAAGCCCCACACTTTGTCTTTATCCCTTTTCCTATGGCGCTTGTCTGCTCTTTCCTGTTCACTGAGATATTCCTCTTGTCTGTCTCTTAGTTTTGAGGAGAGCATTCTGAGCTGACCAGGGTAGCTGGTCCAGAAATTACTGTCAGAATTGGGGTAGAGACTTTGGGCTCTCAAAAAGACTACCCTTCCAGGTCCACCAGAACATTCTGGTCTCAGAAATATTCGTTCCGTTTCCTAATTAACTAGCATGGTGGCAGGGTCTGTTGGACAGCTGGGGAGTGTAAGAAGAGAAAAATACTTGTTCTTTAAGAAACTTACTTGATGATGCTAGAAAACTTTCGAGAAAAGTGAGCTCCAAGGTAGTGGAACCCAGGAGGAGTAGCATAGAGAAACTATTCACAGAGTGTCTTTTGCTGGCTGGGCTTTCATTTGTTTCTTCTTTCTCTCCAAAGTCTCTATTTTCCAGGGCCCCTGATTTCCAACCGGTCCTTCATCTCCTTTTGGTGAGTAAATGGTGCCACTGCAACCTTGTTAAGGATAGAATGGGCTTCAAGTTTCCTGGGGAGGAACTAGGCATGTAGAGGACCCCTATACTAGATCAACATTGATTTGACCAACATCAGGGTAGCAGTTGTAGAAGTTAAAGAGCCATAATTCAGAGTTGCTTCTTCACCCTTCTTGCTCCACAAAGAGAAGCAGTGAGTAGGTGTAGAAGTCAGTTGAAGCTACCAGAAATGCCAGAATGGAGAGGGTTGGTGTGGAAAAGCCCACTTCAGGCCTGACATACCACTGGGACATGCGGAAGCATGTGCCTGGCACACTGAGACCTTTGAAGTGACCAACTGTGAGCAACTGGAACAGGAGAGATTAAACTATGGAACTGACACTGGAAGAAAGAAGTGATCAAATGATCTCTTAGACATCTTGTCCTTTTCCCTGAACCTAGAATAATTAAGCACATAAGTCCAATCTCTCTCTCTGCTTCTCTCTTTCTCTCTCTCTCCTTTTCTCTCTCTCTTTCTCCTTCCCTCCCTCCCTCCATATGGTGATCCAAATTGAAAGTCAATAAATCCAATGGTGAAAGCAAATCCTATAATCAAACCAACAGCTTGACTTTGTCTTTATCCCTTTTCCTATTGCGCTTGTCTGCTCTTTCCTGTTCACTGAGATAGTCCTCTTGCCTGTCTCTTAGTTTTGAGAAGAGCATTCTGAGCTGACCAGGGTAGCTGGTCCAGAAATTATTTTTATTGGCAGTATTATAACTCTGGTGCCAAGGATATTTAAAACAAAATAACTGGCATAAGAGAGCAGATTGAATTGAGAAGGGCAGAAAACCCCTGTTTTCCTATTTCTGCCCAGGTAGTGCCAATCAATGAGAGGCCACAAGCAATACTCCTTTGAAAGGAGCAGAGAGCATCTCTTTGATACTCTCCATGGAGGGGCTGGGGTGTCAGGCTGCTGCAGCCCGAAGGCGGGGGTAGCAGGGAGGGTGAACTATGGAGATGAGCTTATTGCACAGAGCTCTACTTGTTATAGATCTTGTCCAGATGGGCCAACTGCACAAATCTGCCCTGTTGGAAGTCTCAAGAACAATGCCCTGGAGACAGCTACAGCACTGAGCAATAGAGCCTGCCCAACTGGGACTCAGATCAGGGCATCAGCTGGTGCTGGGAGCCAAAGAAGCCAAAGTACCAACCAACATAATAACCCACAGGAGCACACAAAGCTAGTCAGAGGCAATGCCAGGTGGAAGGTGTTAATTCCTCCCCATCAGAACCCCCAAGAAGGGAAGGGAGATGCATGGTGTCAGAATCAGGTGCAAATGACTTTAATTTTCCTCACCCTTTCAACATATGTACAGGGGCTGGGAAATACTGGATCTCCCTAGGAGCATCTGTCACCTAGCAATCTCTCAATCATAGAATAAAAATTGGACCCTTCTTACCACAGTGAATCGGCAGGAGGTCACAGGAGGCTCACTTGGAGGTTACTTCCATTTATCATCATTCTTATAGTACTTACCCCTCCGGAGGCCACACTACCTTCTGCCTAGATCACATCTGAAGTGATGCTGAGATTTAAAACAGCATTTTTTAAAGGGGCAAAAATTCCTACATAAATAAAGTGTTTTGGGTGTTTTCATTAATTCATTTTTAATATTTAATGCCAGCTGAATATTTTATACATATATTTTTCCAGGGAAAGCGCTTTATTTATTCAGTTGTTGTTAAGGCTATCAGTGCCTCCATCTTCCCTTCGGTTTGCTCTGCTCTCTGGAAAACCAGTGGTCTGTCATCTTTTATTGCCTCATTCTACAACCACAGCCTCTTGTTCTCCCAGAATTCACAGGCAAAGCAAAAAGAGCTTTCTATGCCGAAGAAAGGTAGTGAAGAAAATTTATTCCTTTAGCTTTCTCCTATAAGCATTTGTCCCTACCTGTCACCAAAGAAGGGGCACACTTCTGGTTGAAAGGTTAACTTGACTCTTGAAGTTATTTTCTCTTTTCACTGGGCCATGCAACTATCTCAACTTTGTCCAGAACATATCACCTCCTGGGAATCTTACTGTGTGTTCCCACTTGCCTCTCTGCACTCTCAATGGAATATTATTATCTTATCATTTCTTGCTATCAAAATATTAAATTTGATTTCACTATGTTAGGATTAATGGTCTTCCTAGGCTATGCTGCTAATGAAAGACAAATCAACCAAGCATGGGAACCACCAGGGAATTAGGAAGCCAGGTACCATTATCATCTGCTCAATGGAGGAAATGTAGAATAAGCTCTTTGACGGCAAGAACTGTATCTTATACAACTTTATTTTTATTTTTTTATTTTATTTTTTTGGTAAAGACAGGGTCTCACTATGTTGCCCAGGCTGGTCTTGAACTCCTGAGCTCAAGGGATCCTTCCACCTTGGCCTTCCAAAGTGCTGGGATTACATGGGTGAGCCACCATGCCTGACCATTATACAACTTTTTATCTCACATAGCTCCTGGTACCTAGCAACACTCAGTATGTACCAGTATGTACATGTAGAATGTACATGTAGTGTGACTTCCCATTCGGTTTACTGTATACCACACACATTCTCTTTCTGTGAACTTATTGGTCACAGAAAAAATAGACCTAGAAGAGATTTTATAAAATTGGATAGAATTCACACACACACACATGCATGCATACATACCACACACACAAACTGCTCTTTGGGTGTAATAGAACCAAAGCTAAGAAGACAGCAGAACCTTGTAAATTGTATCCCTGAATTAAGAATGATAATGTTCTCAAGTGTACAACTTCCTAAACACACTGCACATACTCACTTCCCAAGGGTAAAGAGGGCACTGTGCATGCAGGCAGCCCACCCTAAGGGAAGAAACTTGGGAAAGCGACGCAAGACACCGGAGGTAGGCCAGCCTATAAAGTCCTAGGATCATGGTTAAACGGGGCACTTGTTCTTCAAATGACCCACTTGGATCTCTTCGAAGTGCGCTTTCCTTTCTTTCCTGCTCTAAAGCTTTTTAATAAACTTCCACTCGTGCTCTGAAAAGAAAAATAATGTTCCGATTAAACATTAGTAATACTCCAAATCTGAAGACTAGTATCAAGCTATATTTCAAAAACCAATCACCCGATAAAAGCCCTGGCAGTGACAAGTGAGGATAATAGCACGGATTTTGGCCTCTGCATGCTGCACACATTGTTCTCACTGGAAAGCCAGTCATCTCTGAGCAGATAGCAATTAAGCTGGTCTTCTCAGCTCATGCTCTTCGCTACATGATGATACTTCACAACGAGGATAATGCATATAGTCTATGAACTTGGGCTGGTGGTATCAGAACAGCTTGTTAGGAAATCCTAGAAAGGCATCTGAGCCAGGGACTTTCTCCTTCACAGAGCATTCTCTTCATGGAAGGATGATGAAGTAAATCTTATGTCAGGGAGCCACCTGAAGAAGTCACATGAGAACTCAGCTATTGTCACTCTGCGTGTGTAGCTCTGTTTTTCTCAGTCTCTGCTTTTACCATGAGGCTTTCTACAAATATCCTGGTTGCACTATACCGTATGGGGCATTACCAAGGAAGCACATGCTCTCACTATCAATTTTATGGAATAGGGCAAATTCTTACCATCATCTAAATTCAGGGAACATTTAGCCTTACAGAGCTGGGTCGAGAAAAATACACACATATTCTCTATTTTAATAGCTTCTATTCATGACAGTGTAGTGATTACTGGTGGCTTTGGTACCAGACAGAGCCTGGGTTTGAATTACAATTCCAGCACTTACTAGATACGGGTTCTTGGACAAATGACTTCACCTCCCTCAGTCTCAGTTTCCTCCTCTAAAGGGACACTTGAAGGCTCTGAAATATCCAGCATGCAGTAACTATGTGGCCTTCAGCAAATCATCAAATTTTTCTGTGCTTCAGTTTTTGCATCTGTTAAATGAAGGCAATAACAATACCTACATCATAGGGTTGTTGTGGGAATTAAATGAGATAATGCAGGCTGGGCATGGTGGCTCACGCCTGTAGTCCCAGCATTTTGAGAGGCTGATGCAGAAGGATTACTTGAGGCTAGGAGTTCAATACCAGCCTGGGGAATATAGCGAGATCCTGTCTCTACAAAAAAAAAAAAAAAAAAAAAAGTAAAAATTAGCTGGGCAGCCGGGCGCGGTGGCTCAAGCCTGTAATCCCAGCACTTTGGGAGGCCGAGACGGGCGGATCATGAGGTCAGGAGATCGAGACCATCCTGGCTAACACGGTGAAACCCCGTCTCTACTAAAAAATACAAAAAACTAGCCGGGCGAGGTGGCGGGCGTCTGTGTTCCCAGCTACTCGGGAGGCTGAGGCAGGAGAATGGCGTAAATCCGGAAGGCAGAGCTTGCAGTGAGCTGAGATCTGGCCACTGCACTCCAGCCCGGGCGACAGAGCCAGACTCCTTCTCAAAAAAAAAAAAAAAAAAAAAAAAAAAAAAAAATTAGCTGGGCATGGTGGTGCACATCTGTAGTCCTAGCTACTTGGGAGGCTGAGGTGGGAGGATTGCTTGAGCCCAGGAGTTTGAGGTTACAGTGAGCTGTGATTGCACCACTGTACTCTAGCCTGAGTGACAGAGTGAGACCCTGACTCTAACAACAAAAAAAAAAAAGTAAGAAAAAAAAAAAAGAGAGAGAGAGAGATAATGCAGGTAAAGTGCTTAAGTCAGTGCTTGGCAAATAGTAAGTACTCAATTAAAATTAGCTATTACATGACCAGACTACATCATCATAATCTCTCTTCTACTCCTGTCAAATTTCTAACATGTGGGCCTGTTTGGAACTTCAAATTTCTGTGCTGTGAGTCTCACTTGCTAAACCCACGCTCACAAAAAGGGTCAAGCTAAAATCACTTCTCTTTATATTTTGTTTCTCAACTGACACTAGGTTCTCCCTGCTGGCATAAAATGTGTTTAAAAACTATGCAACCACAGAAAATGGCTTAATCTCTCTTAGCCTCAGCTTTTTCAGGTGCGGGGAAGAAGAGGAAGAAGGAAAAGGAGGAGGGAGAGGGGGAGGAGAAAAAGAAAAAGAAAAGACGTGAGTCTCCCATCCAAAAGAAAAAATAAAGAGACAAACTACTCTCCATTTGACTTTGAATTTCTCTCCATTGACCTAATTGACCTATTGCTCTCCTTTTATTCACCACCAAGTTTCTTTTTTCTTTGTTTTTTTTTTTGTTGTTGTTTGTTTGTTTTGTTTGTATTTGTTTTTGTTTTGAGATGGAGTCTCTCTCTGTTGCCCAGGCTGGAGTGCAGTGGCGTGATCTCAGCTCACTGCAGCCTGTGCCTCCCAGGTTCAAGCGACTCTCCTGCCTCAGCCTCCCAAGTAGCTGGAACTACAGGCGTGTGCCACCATGCCCGGCTAATTTTTGTATTTTTAGTAGAGACGGGGTTTCACCATGTTGGTCAGGCTGGTCTCAAACTCCTGACCTCAAGTGATCTACCTGCCTCTGCCTTCCAAAGTGCTGGGATTATAGGTGTGAGCCACTGCGCCTAGCCCAAGTTTCTTAAAAGAAATGTCCTTACTAGCCATTTCCACATTGTCACTTCTGCCATTTACTTCTTAACACACTGTAATCTATCTTCTGCCTTCTTCTCCCTACCCACCCCTCAAATGCTTTTCCCATGTTCCTCATACTACCTTCTTAATCGCTATGTCAAATCAACACTTTTCTGCCCTAATCGTTCATGAATTCTCTGTAACATTTGTCAGAGTCATCACACCTTCTTTGAGATTCTCTTCTCCCATGGATTTCATTCTCTAATTTCTTCTCTTGACCCTCTGGCCATACCTTCTATGTGTTCTTATTCTCCAGGATTTAATCTCCTGATTTCACTTTTCCTCACCACACGCCTACTGCTTGTCTGTTCTTGACTATTTCCATGGTTGTGATAACCTATGTGCTGATGATTCTCACGTTTCTGCCTTCACCCCACAGGTACCTCAAGAGCCAAAAAATGGCCAGGAGCGGTGGCTCATGCCTGTAATTCCAGCACTTTGGGAGGCCGAGGCGGGTGGATCACCTGAGGTCAGGAGTTCTAGACCAGTCTGGCCAACATGGTAAAACCCCGTCTCTACTGAAAAATACAAAAATTAGCCAGGTGTTGTGGCAGGCGCCTGTAATCCCAGTTACTCGGGGGCCGAGGCAGGAGAACCGCTTGAACTCCGGAGGCGGAGGTTGCAGTGAACCGAGATGGTGCCATCGCACTCCAGCCTGGGGGACAAGATCGCGACTTTGTCTCAAAAAAAAAAAAAAAAAAGGAAAGGAAAAAAAAGCCAAAAACTCACGGCCTCCTTCAAACTTTCTCTGCCACTCTGTCCTCCAATCTTCCTAATCTTGATGAGTCATCTAAGCCAGAAACTTGGGAGTCATCTTTGAAAACTAGTTCTTCCACAGCCCTCAGATAAAATCAATTACCAAGTCCTGTTGTGTTTACCGTTCAAATATTTCTGAAATTCCTGCCTCCTTCTCTATACTCCCTGACTTCATCTTGGTTCAATCTTTGACTCCAGGGTGGTTTCCTATCCTCCACACTATTGCCAATTTGACCTTTCTAAAACAGTCATTTATGACACTTCCTTGCTTTGAATCCTTCAATGACTCCCTATTGCCTCAGGAAAAATCCCAAGTAGCTTAGGTTGGCCTACCAGAAATTTTCTTCTCTGGCTCCTGCCAGTGACTCCAGCCTCTTCTCTCATCACTCCCCTCACTCCACTAAATGCACCCTTAATTTGGCGATGCTGATCCACCCACAGATCCCTGAACTCAGCAACCTGGATCCTGTCTAATGCTCTGTGCCTTTGCACATGCTGTTCCTTAGACTTTCAACACCTTCCCTTGACCACCTGAGGTACTTCTACTCATCTGTCAAGGTTCTAGCCAGATATCATGTTCTCTGTGAGGCATTCTCAAACCGCTATGACTCCAACATCCTGATAGATTTAGGTTATCTGATAATGCCCTGTACATAGCTCTATATTTGTGCTTGTAAGATTAGATACTGTTGGGGCCGGGCGCGGTGGCTCAAGCCTGTAATCCCAGCACTTTGGGAGGCCGAGACGGGCGGATCACGAGGTCAGGAGATCGAGACCATCCTGGCTAACACGGTGAAACCCCGTCTCTACTAAAAAATACAAAAAACTAGCCGGGCGAAGTGGCGGGCGCCTGTGGTCCCAGCTACTCGGGAGGCTGAGGCAGGAGAATGGCGTAAACCCGGGAGGTGGAGCTTGCAGTGAGCTGAGATCCGGCCACTGCACTCCAGCCTGGGCGACAGAGCCAGACTCAGTCTCAAAAAAAAAAAAAAAAAAAAAAGATTAGATACTGTTCTTTTGTCTATTTCCCTCACAGATAAATGAGTTTGAGGTCAGGAATTATAAGGTACTTATCTTTGTATTCCCCATACCAAGCTCATAGCATGAAATGAATTAGTGTTTACTATATAAGTTTTTAAAAGTAATGAGTACTGTAGTTCAAAAAATTTTTTAACCACCCAATTGCTGTGCTAGTTCTCAGTAACTCTACTTTCTTTGCAAGGGTTGTGTGATGAACCACTACACTATTAAGGTAACAAGTATCCTTGTGTTTTTTTTTTTTTTTTTTTTTCCCTTTTCAAAGCTCTTAACTGCCATGTCATCCTCAAAGCAAACTTTGAGGTAAGATAACCATGTATCCATGTAAGAGGTGACGAAATGAGGCTCAGAGACCTTAAGGGACTTACCCAAAGTTACCTATATCTCAGTACAGTACAATACTTTATCTATTTGGCAAAGGATTTTCAAAGTCATTTTCAAGGAGTCCTAGGGTTTCATGGGAAGGGAAGGAAGGACAGGCAGTCATACCCATCCCCCACACACATATACAGACGTTTCAATTTGCATAACTCCACTCTCAGTTTATATACTTGCTTTACCATAATATTTTCTTTGGAGTGGGGTGAGAGGATGAGAAGAGAGTTTACTGCTTCTTTAAAAAATTTGAAAATCAAAACTGCATCATCTATAACTTTCAATTTAAGCCATTTAACAGGTCGAGGGATGTTTCAGCTGTATTATTTGGCTAATATTATAGAAAGATCATTTTTTGAGAATAGGCTAAAGTCAAGGGCCATGATGACAAAGAAATCTAACAATTGGGCATCTTTCTGACTCTAAGCCCCGCTTTAAGTTATCAGCCTACAGAAGTCCTGAATACTTGTCACCCTACCTCCCCTTTTATACTTACTAACAATGCCTGCCTAATGATCTCACTCTTATCAGTCCTCAGTTTAATGCTAATCCTTAACTATTTCAGACAATGAGAATCACTGTTACAAAGACAACCCTGACCATCAGAAGGGTAAGAATGCTTAAGACAATTGGCCACAGCAACACATTTGCTATCTTGACTGTATTTAACTCTCACCAATATGCCCATGCAGAGAAATAAACAATTGGCTCTTTTAGAAAAACGAATGTCTCATGGGATTTCCCATAAGACAACTGGCTCAACAGATAACAATGTCTTAGAATTTTAGAACCTGGCACAGCAGAGCTAGAAGGGCCTTCCCAGATCATTTAGTCTCGTCTGCTCATCAGACAACATGGGGATACTGAGGGCTTGACTGGGTAAAGCTCAGGCCCTCAGTGTAGTCCCCCTTTTTTCTCAACTTAGTTTAAGCTGTGAAAGGAGAGAATAGAACAGGAAGTGAAAGACCAGACTGTGTCATCATTTATTAGCTCCAGAGGCTCACTTCTGGGACAGCTCTGACTTGTAGACAGCAACAGATTCAAGGCCAAGGGTAATCTGCATGGGAGAAAACTGTTTCTGTGATGACCATTCAGTTCCCAACCTCTGCCCTGTTCATCTGTTGACTGACACTCATATTATTCACAGTCCCCAGAGAAACGGAATATAGCAAAAATCTTGGCAACAGTTACAATAATATTACAGGTGTGAAATGGTCATGCCAAGCTCCAAGTAGTAGAAATTCAGGATTTCCTTCACCAGGGTTTCTTTGTGAATTTGTTAATCCCTTAGACTTATATTTCTTTTAGTCTTTGCCTAGCAGAAACACAACCCATTATCGTCATTTGATTGGCCTAAGTGAACTTCAGGTTGGTCTATTAAGGAAGGAGACAATACAGTTTCTCATGAATATGTTGGTATTCTTCTATGAAATGTACTTCGTTGATTTTGGAGTTAACCCTTCCTGTCCCATCTCATTAGGATGTCAAATTCCAGGTGTATGAACCCCCTTCACCCAAGGCTACCTAAGAGGCAAAAGCAATGAATCATGGAAGTTAATCTCATTTGTCTCCATCTGCTATATATATAGTCTCTCTCACTAACATCCTGATGGTGGATTCATGTTTAGGGTAAAGGATTCAAGGAGGAAAGAGAGGGTCAAAACTAATGACTATATCTTTAAAGTGTCACTGATACCACGTATGATGTTATTCTTCAGCCACGAGATATCCAGTTAGGACTTCAGCTACAAAATAGTATCTATTTCTTTCCTTGACCCTTCTTTGGGGGTGGGGGTGTGAAGGGGTGAACGTGCAGTAGCTCTCTGACGTCTTAATTTGCTACCCCCTAATTACCTGGGAACTGAATCTGAAATGAAAAAACCATGCCCTGGCATTAAGGGCTACCCCAGGGTGAGTGGGTGTCCTCTGATTACCCCCGGAAGGTTTCTTGGAGCTGTGTTATTTCAGCCCCCCTCAAACTGCAAGGCAGTGCCTCTATTTTTAATGAGAAATCCAATTCTTTCTCCTGTCATTCCTTGAGTTTTTCCATGCTGCTTCACTCAAGAGGTGCACCTTGGTGGCCTGTTTGCCTTAGTTAAGCCCAACCGAATAAGGTTAAGGAATGACTGATGCCTAACCACCCTTCCAGACATTCACCACCCTGCCATTTAGCCTCCTCACAGAAAGGTAAAAGTCTAGTGTAAACTGATATAATGATCCATCCTCTGAGTCTCACTGAGTCCCCAGTTTTACAGATGGTCCTGAAATTGAGGTCTTTTGCAGGCTCCAGTACCCTGAAAAGTCTCCATCACTGAGTCCAGGTAAAGCAAAGCCCTTCACTAGAAATTTGAAGTCACAAAGTGACTGATAAGTGTAAGGGGTTCACCTAATTGTGAGCACCATCAAGGTAAGAAGAAAGTCTCCATCTGTAGCTATGAGCACAGCGCTTGGAACAATGGAGGTGGGCAAAAAATGCCAGCCCAACGAACAACTACACATGGAAGTAACTGTATTTGGCCATACTGCCAAATTTCTCTGGTTGGAAGGATCAATGAGTAAGTTTTCTTGTGTTTTTGGAGGAGGGAGTAACAGAAAAGAAGAGAATATGAGTCTACAAGATCACTGGGAGGCTGGGTTTAAAGTAAGCTGAGGTTTGAGTTCTCTGGGTTTTGTTTGATAATTTTTTGCTTTGTTCTGTTTGTTTTGTCAGATGGCAGGGTTCTCTCATGACTTTTTTATCCCCCTAATTAAAAACTTTTAAAGATTTCCTTTTGCACAGAAGTGTCAGATTAATCCTTCAGTTGGCTACTAATATTGCCTTATCTCCCTTGGATTTATTCACAAATTTTTGTGGAGAGACTACACAATATGCCAGGCACTGTGCTAAACACACAGATACATGGTGAAGAAGAAACATAGCTCCTGCCCTCAGAGGGCTGATATTCTGGCGGGGGAGACAAACTTAGATGGAGACATTTAAGAAGTGACTAGAAGGAAAAGTAAGATGGAAAGAAGCAAGAAGGACCAGGAAGGCAAAGGAGAAGGAAGATGTTAGAGGTAGGAGAGTTTGCAAGAGGGAAGTGATGTAACAGATTTGCATTTGCCAAAAAATTCCAGCTGCGGAGTGGAGAACAAATTGTAGGGAGACATGAGTAGGTCATCAGGTGAAAACAGTCATGTCTTAGAAAGGGGAACGTAATGGGTGCTATGGGAACATAAAGCAAGAGTACTTAATCTGGCCCTGGAGATCAGGGAAGGCCTCCCTGAGGGAGTGACATTTAAGTGAGTTTTGAAGACTGGGTTAACTGTGGTGAGGAACATGATGGGGTGAAGACTGAAGAGAGTCTGTGTCATACCAACCTTCTGCCTTCACGAAGGCAGGCCTCATTGTTACTAACAATTTGGTCCTAGCCTGGAATGCCTGGTATCTTTTTTTCCCCAACCAAATCATGTCTATCTTTCTACAGCCCTCTCAAACCCCATTTTCTCTGATGATGACCAGATATAACTACTCTTGTTTCTAAACTCTTATTCTATGTCTGTCACTTAGCATTTAAAGTCATACTATTTGGTATTGTGACTTAAGGTTACACGTTTCCAAACTTCTTGTAAGTTCCTTGAATTTACAAGCTGTCTTGTATTACTTTGGCATCAGCCAGAGTACCTAGCCCAGTGATAGGCACATGAGGTATTCAATGAAAGAATGAATGAATGAGGCACTAGAGTCCCTGCAAGCCTCCTTTGGTAGTTCACTATTATCTGTGAAGCTGACAAGGAAACGGGTCTGCTTTCCCCATAAGATTTGCACTAAGTACTTGGATCCACAGACCTAAGATCTGAAATTGACAGCTCCTTCCCTCTGGTCATTGATTCTCATCCCCTTGCAATCCTGCCCCCCACCACCACCTTCTATTGTTTCTTCTGTCTTCTGGTTCTCAGCCAGGATGAGAAAATGGTCTAGCTGTCCTCAGAGACTTACGCCAGCCTGGACTGCTCTGCAGTGCCATGAAGGGCCAGGACTTTTGTTTACAGCTGGGAGCATGGTGAGGTGGTGAGCACAGCTGACAGCCCCACTCTGAAGCAAACATCAATCTTCCTCTGTCCTCTCGGCCAAGTTTCACAGACCAGCTCTATTGGAAGCTGGCTGTACCGGCCTGGGTCTCATTGACGTCCCACCCAGAACTCTGGCCTGGGAGCAGCGGGGTGAATCTCAGCTTTGTACCTTTTAGGAACTGCCCTTGCTCCTTTCTCTGTCCCCAGTTTCAAACCATTTTATCTCAACCTCAGGACCTTGAGAGAACATGTGCTCTGATTTCCCCATGCCCTAAACAGTGCGCCACCTCCCCAACCATATCTGCTCACTCCCAGCAGTGTACAAACCCGTCATTTGCTCAGTCACACAGTGAAAACACAAGACACAACGAACCAAACCACACAGTTTTCAATGGGTACTCTATGGAACCTGCCTTTCCAAGCAGGTTCAGGTTGGACCTGGAACGGTCAGGTCCCAAGTCCTCGAAAGTGTGTGTCTGTGTGTGTGTGTGTGCGTGTGTGTGTGTGTGCGTGTGATCTTTGCCTTCAGGCAGCTTTCCCAATGTTTTATTTTTGTTGTTGTTGTTGATTTTTGTGTATGGTGACAGATAGGGATCCACTTCACTGTTTTAAAAACTGCAGGTCAGCTGGGCGTGATAGCTCATGCCTGTAATCCCAGCACTTTTTGAGAGGCCAAGGCGGGTGGATCACCTGAAGTCAGGAGTTCGAGACCAGCCTGCCCAACATGGCGAAACCCCATCTCTACTAAAAATACAAAAAGTTAGCTGGGTGTGGTGGCAGGCGCCTGTAATCCCAGCTACTTTGGGGGCTGAGGAAGGAGAATCACTTGAACCCAGGAGGCAAAGGTTGCAATGAGCTGAGATCGCGCCACTGCACTCTAGCCTCGGCGTCAAGAGTGAAACTGCGTCTCAAAAACAAAAAACAAAACATCAAAATAAAACAAAAACCTGCAAGTCAGATGGGGCCCGGAGCCTTCCAAGAATACCCTGAGGTCCTGAGTGAGGGCCTCTTTGCCCCATATTCTGCTCCCTAGTGTCCTCTGTCTTTAGCAGCTTTGTCCTCTCCAACACTCACCTGGGGTGATAATGAAGCCCCATTACACTCCTAGTTCCATCTCCTGCCCCAAGATTCCCTTTGCTTGTGTTTCTCTTCCTGCTAGCTAACAGTTTTTGCCAATTAGCTGAGGTCTGTTTCCATGGTTTTCAAGCTCCCTCCACTCTCAGTCGCCCAAGTGATATGATATACTTCTTTCACCAACAGTGGTTCATTACAGCAAGGCTTACCTGTGGGGTTTGGTGGAGGGGGACTGCAAGCAGGAGGATATTTCCCTTCTAGAAGACCTAGTCAGAATTTTTGGCAAAGGGGCTTTTTCAATCTAAAATGCCCCCCTCCCCAGATTTTTACAGGGTATGTCTCTACTAAAGGCTGTGCATTCTACCCAACTCCTTGGTTAATAAGTCCTCTTCTAAAGAGAAACCCATGTGCGTTCTCTTCCCCAGGACTGATGAAGCACTTAAAACATTTTTTGTCTTTTTAAATGTTTTATTATGGAAAACTTCAAAAATACACAAAAGTAGGAAAAATAGTATAATGAACTCCCACATAACAAGCATTAAGCTTCAACAATTTAGATGTGGCACTTTACTACTGGTTTGTCCTCTTTAATATGACAGCTTATATTTTCAAAAGGCATAGCTTTTATCATTCCCAGTGTAACGGGGACTGTAGGTGGAGGTTAGAAGCATAAGCAAATTTAACTCTGGAAAAATGACTCAAGACATCCTCTTGAGGCAGTGCTCAGATTGTAGGACTCAGCATACACTGGGAAAAAAGCAGTCCTCTTTTCTGTGGGTTGGTGTGTAGCACGGATGACTTTACATGATCATTCCAAGTGAAGTCTGTGGCTCAGGAAACCACACATTCTGGTAAATTGTATGCTCAACTATTAACTCAGGAAGGGGACAACAAGGAATTATGTGTGAGTCTGGCATCCCAAGGTCACCGAAGGACATTACTGATTAGGTTCAGGATCTCAGTGTTTTGGGTCATTTGAAGAAGTAATCTCTTTCTGTCAAATGGGTGGGTCAGTCTCAGGGTGGGGATTTGTCATAGGAGGAGAGAGGAACTAGAAGAGGATGGATACCCCTAAAAGGATAAAACTTTCCCATGACTATTTTCATCTTTGCCCTGGTCTCACAGGCTAGCAAACTAGGTTGACTCAGACTACATTTCTGGACTGGCTTTACAGAATTCCTGTGGAATGAGGCCGGTATAAATAGATAGAAAAACATCCTTATTAAAGAAATACCATTTGCTTAGCTGAAATATTAGGTTTTATTTTTAACCTTTACATTAATGAAATGTTCTTCAAAAAAATCCAGTAAGCTAGTCAGAACCAAAATTTTAAAATATCAAATTAACCTCAGAATAGACCAATTTTATCTACTACCCAGAAACCATGGGAAAACACTGGTGTCTCTCTCCACCTTCCAGAACAGACTGACTACTACCTTCCAGACTTAGGAAGGCTCTTAGTCATGAGGTAAGTCATGAGGTAAGACAGGGCCAGCAGAAAATGTTGGGCAGGTTGCACCCTCCCCAAGGGTGCCCAACTAATAAGGTAGAGTCCAGGCTGAAATTCATTCTTCAGCTGCTCTGGTGAGGCTGCAACAGCCTACAGAAAGAAAAGTTATTTTTTCTCACTGTTCCACTGGAATGGGCCCTTCTCTGCAATTTGTCTGCCCCCAGGTGGCATGCTTTTCTAATTAGCACAAAAGCAATGTATGAGCTAATGGTGGCCTTGAAAATTAACACAGAGTTCTCAGATCCATTGCCTGTCCTTTGAAGGCTGGGACCGTAAATATTCTCTGTCTGGCCTTGGGCCTTGGAGCCAAACATTGACCTAAGCTATTTTTCCATTCCAGTTGAAACAGACTGTGAAGACAGCAGTTCAGCTATACATTCAAAAGAGGAGTAATTCCCATTTTCTGAGAACCCACTAGTAAGTGGAGGTGGCAGGGGAGAATTCAAATTTGAGGCAGTAGCATGACATAATGGGAAAAAGCCTGGGCTTGGTCTGCCATTTACTTACTGAGTGTTTAACTTCTCTGGGCTTCAGTGAGGATTCGCTAAGATAACAGATGTAAAAAGCTGGGCACAGTGCTGTGTGGCACACAAGAGGCATTCAGTTCCTATGCCTTTTTCTGTTACCACCCTGACTCCAAAGTTAATTCACACTGTTCACATGCTTGGCCTTGAAACCTCACTCAGTAAAGCATAAGGATGGGTATACTAGACAGAATGTTAGAGCAAGAGTCAGGAGATGTGGGTCCCAGTGCCAGACATATCCCCTATCACAGTACCTTGGGTAAGTTACCTCCCTCTCCTGACCCCATCAGTAAAACAGGAGAACACCCCTAGCTCTGATGCTGAGAGAAAAAAGCAGACATCACTTTTCTTGGGCATCTGCCATGAGATATGCGCCGTGTTAGGCCCTTTTACATACTGTATATCCTCTAAATCAGCACTGTCCAGTAGAACTTTTTGTAGTGGTGGAAATGTTCTATATCTGCACTGTCTAACATGGTAGCCACTAACTGTAAGTAGCTATCGAGCCCCTGGAATGAGACTAGTGCAACTAAGGATCTACATTTTAAAATTTCACTGCATTTAAATTTAGCCACATATGACTAATGGCTATAGTATTGGATAGTGTGGCTCTGAGATTATGAAATAGAAATATTTGTTCCTATTTAATATGTGACACTGAGGCTTAGAAAAGTTAAATAACTTAAAGTCACTTAACAAGTAAATAACTAAACCAGATTCAAAGCCAAAAAGTAGAAAGCTTAGTAAAATAATATGGGCAGATATGCCAGGAATTATCCAGGCTCCGCTATTTACAAGTTATATGACCAAAGAAAAATAATTACACACTGCAGAATGCACTTTCATTATCTATAAAATGATGATATCATCCAATTTGCAGGCCTATTGTTGAGATTAATGGGTGTGTAGAGTGTGTGGCCCATAACAGGTTTTCAACAACTGTTTCCTCACCACCCTGATAACTTCAACACACATAGAAGAGATTTAGACATATGGCTGGGTGCAGTGACTCATGCCTGTAATCCCAGCACTTTGGGAGGTGAGGCGGGTGGATCACCTGAGATCAGGAGTTCAAGACCAGCCTGGCCAACATGGTGAAACCCCATCTCTACTAAAAATAGAAAAATTAGCTGGGCGTGGTGGCACATGCCTGTAATCCCAGCTACTCGGGAGGCTGAGGCGGGAGAACTGATTGAACCGGGGTTGGGGGTAGGGGGAGGGAAGGGCGGAGATTGCAGTGAGCCAAGATCGCACCACTTCACTCCAGCCTGGGTGACAGAGCGAGACTCAGTCAAAAAAAAAAAAAAAAAAAGAAGAAGAAGAGATTTAGACATAAATAAAAAAGGCAATTGCAGAGTAAAGAGAACATTGTTTGGGGAATTAAAAAACAAGAAAGAAAACATTCAGAAGCTTTTACGTGATATCCTATTATAGAATGGAGATGAGGAAGGGTATGAGTAGGAAACACCGAAATATTTCCACTTACTTGGTTTCCTTTCCTGCACTCTTCTTGACACTCCAGTCAACATTAGCCAAAGCAGGGAACAAGTTATTTCTAATGTATTTTGAGGCTTGGAAAGACAAGTCATTATGGTTACACAACAGAGTACTATTAGGGGCTTGGGCTAGAGGCAGGTGAAGTTCAAATCCTGGTTCCCATACTTGTTGTGTGCACTAAGAAAATAATTTGACATCTCTACACATTAGTTTTCAATCTGTAAAATAGGACTGATAATATGGATGGTGTGTGAAAACATATACTGTGCATCATTTATTATTTTGCTTTACATTCTGTAGCACCCTCTAGTGGTGTATACAAAAATATGCATTGCATTTCTACTCTCCAAAGCAGTGGTTCTCAAACTTCAGTGTGTGCTGGAATCACTGGGATAGTTTGTAATAACACAGATTACCAAACCCCACCGTGCGAACTTCTGATTCATTAAGTTTGAGGTGGGACCTGAGAATGTGAATTTCTGACAATTTTTCAGGTGATGCTGATGTTTCTGGTACATCCAGGAAACACATCTTGTGAACCACTGCTCTAAAAAAATCCCTCTTGTGTACAAGTATATAAGATAGATAATTGAAAGGGGTATGATTTTTGTTGTTTGACTTTGATCTAGTACTGCTCATCTAATAAGGACTTGGTGATGAATTAAAAAAAAAATCGACATGAAGGATATAACACAGCATCTAAAATATAGAAAGCATACAAAAAACTGAGGATCACAGAACATAAATCATTTGCCCAGGGTACTGAGACTAGTAAGTGGTGGAATGAGGTTAACAATTAAGTCTCTTTCTCTTACTCCAAAGACACAATAAAGTCTACCAATACCACTACAGAAAATAGGGTGCAAACACACATATCTGATACAAATTTCAAGAGAAAAGGAAAATCAGTTTTCAATACCAGGGTCCAAGTTTTACTGATGAGTTCTTATCTCTTTACTAAAGGAACAGCTATCTGTATTTTCAGTTTGGGTGAGTTGCGAGCATTTGAAAAGGTGAGGAAAAAGGGTTAGGATCTTCAGCATCAGTGCTTGGGTCATTCATTAACTCTTTGATTAAACAAGGCAAGGACAAAAGAAGCGAGGGATGGAGAGGGGCCTTCCCCCCCGCCCCCCCACCCAAGGAGAAAAGGAAAGAAATGAGTAAAATTATTTGGATCTTGGGTCACAGTTCCCTGCCTACTAGTGCTATTCACAGAAGCTGATTTTATTTTTTCCTAGGAATGAACGATATCAATGATGCCTTAGATATTAGCGTTCAGCAAATCAAGAAAGGGGAGGGGGGAGGGAAACAAAATCCCAGAATCGCAGGGACCACACAGCCAATCCTTTGCTGGGATTTGGCGGCATCTAGTGGCGAACTCGAGAGGTATAAACCTTACCCACAGAACTTTCTGGAAAATTAACAGTGCGTATTTGCCTGAAGGTGGTCAGTGTGCTTGCTTGGAGATCAGGACGCAAAGGTAAGAGCGCCCTAGTCACCATAAAAATCCGGAGTCTCTAACGGAGGGGAAGGCTGTCATAGATAGATATTCTCATAGGAAAATTGTATTTGTGCCAAGAGAACTGCACGCAACCTTGAAGGGAGGGGGGAGGTGTGGAAGAGGGGAGGGAGGAGGATACTAGACAACTTGAAAGAAGTCTCCCTTTGGAGTTGCTAATGTGACGATGGAAGGCTTTGGCTCTGAATCATTGGAGGGCTGTGGTTTACGACCGGATTTTGGCACAGAGGAGTATTTAAATCAGGGAAAGCCAAAATATTTCTGACAGTGCCCCTTTATCTCTGTTATTGTCGCCTTGCCTTAATTATTTATTTTCCTTTTCATTAGAACATTTTCAAACAAAATACAGAAATAGATAACCTGCGCGCAGTAGCTAACCCCTCCCCGCAACTCCCACCCCAATCACGCACGCGGGCGCGCGCCGTGGCTCTCACCAGTCCAGACGCCAGGGGCACACGCCTGCGCAAACACATCACCTCCAGCGCCACGAGGGCCGCTCACACAGCAACCCCAGGGGCACTCGAGCCTGCCCGCGCACTAACACACTGGCCTTAATACCTTGCGCCCGTTGCACTCACGACCCTAACTCGCAAACACAGCAGAACCCCCCACTGCGCCTTTTTTCTCCATGTTCGGGGAGTTGCGCCACAGGCCTGGGGGCGTGGCTCCAGATTTGACCTCGCGCTTCCCCACTCGCGGGAACCTTAGCTCATTTCCGCCTATTTCCGCAGGCCACGTAGACACTTCCTCTCCCAGTGGGGGGCTGGGGGGAAACACAAACCCATAATGCCTCCCTGCAGGAAAAAAATTAAAAAAAAAAAAAAAGGAAAAGGAAAAAAAAAAAAACCTTCTGGTCAGAGGAACTCTGGGTCGTGAAATAGGCCACGTGAACATTCTGCCCTATAGACTTATGACCCAACGGCTGTCACGCTTTTGGAGGGCGGGCTAAAAACCTAAGAGGGCGAACGTCATTGGCCGGAACTCGCACTGACGGAGGAAGAGGATTGGTTTGCTGTAGGCCTTAACAGTGAAGAAGCAGGTTGCTAGCACCCGCCTTTACTGCGGCGAAGTGTCATTGCTGACGTGAGGGTGGTTGTCCAATCATTTGGTTATGGAACATTCTAAAACTTAGACAAGACGATTGTGATTGGCTGAAGGGCATACGCCCTCCTCCAGGGTGACGTGTCTGCCTATGGATATCAGTTGCCAGAGAAACCTGGCTTTACTATGGCGGTTGGAGGAACGGCAGTGATCACACGTCGTCTGCTGGGAAGATCTGGATTCTCGTTTCAGGTTTCGGGGTGGGGGTGGGGAGAAAGGGTCGATGATTTCCTCTTTTCGTCGGGTATAGACGGGATTAGCTAGTTCCTTCACAATCGGTCAGAGCTGGATTCAGATTCCTGCTCGCCAACGCCCAGCTTGGGCAAGGCTCCTGTTCTTTCTGTGTCTCGGTTTCCATGTTTGTAAAATGGTGATAATAATAGTATCTACCTCAGAGACGTGTACTGTATAATGGTGCGTATAAGGCACGTAATATGAAGCCTGGCCCCTGAAGATATTAGCTATTGTTATGGAGATAAATAATACACGTAATAGAATGAGAAAAATTATAAATTATATAAATTCGCTAATTGTAGTGCCCTTTCTGCCATCAACTTCTTTCCTAGAATAAATTAAAGATAAAAGAGATATATCAATTTTTACCAATGAAATAATTTGCTATTTGGGAATTGCCTCAAAATTGCAGAGATTGTAATTTTCCCATGTTGAAAAGTTAAATAAAAGGTGGGGGGGTGGAGTGCGAGAAAGAAAGAGATGGAGAACGAGAGCGAGCTGAAGATGAACCACATGCGATGAGTAGGCCTTGTTTGGATCCTGAATCGAACACACCAACTGTAAAAATATGTTTAAGACGCGTCGGGAAAATTGGAACATGGATTCGATATTTGATGTTTTTTAAGGAATTGATGTCAATTTTTTTAGGCGTCACAGTAGTATTGTGATTATGTTTTCAAATTGTCCTTTTTTGTAGAGACATATACGAAAATATTTACGGATTAAATAATATAATGTCTGGGATTGGCTTCTAAATACATTAATGACTAGGATTTGCTTCAAAATAATCTAAGCGGTAGGGGGAAATGGGGAGGGGTATAGATGAAACAAAATTGACCCTAAATTAATAATAGTTTTTGCTGAGTGATAGGCAGTGGGTTCCGTATATTAATCTGCTTTCCTTGGTATACGTTTAAATTTTTGTATAATAAAATACAGAAGTCAGATATTCCCGTGAGCTTGAAAAAGTCGGGGGTGGGGGGGAGCAGTGGGTGGGGTTATAGATGAAACAAGATGGCCTTCAGTTGGTAATTGTTGAAAGCTGGATGATGGATTCGTGTAGGTTTGTAATACTATTCTTTTATTTCATCCATTTGAAATTATCTTTAAGGAAAAGTTAAAAAAATTGTCAGAAATTATATAAATATACAATAAGTTAAATTTGAAAATGTAGCCACAAGAAAGGAAAAAGAAATACTTGTACATTATTTATCAGCTTTGGTGTCCTTTGTGTGTGATGAAATTGCATTGGCTGATGTAGAAGAAAGCCATATCTCATATCTTTTTATTTTATGTCCTTTCCTGTCCTTTTGTTTGACCTTCTAGGTCACCATCAGAAAAGCTAAGTTTGCTGTATAGTGAGGATCAGGAGGTCTGATCCTGATTGCAGAACCTTCCCTGATTACAGAATCTTGGGTAAGTGCCTCCCTTCTGGCCTCAGTTCTTAAACAAGATAATACCACATAACCTTCCTAACTGTCCAGGAATATTTTGAAAATTAATAAGCTCCTATCTGGGAAAGTAGTCTAAATTCTGAGAAGAGAAGGATGGGGCTAAGTCCATTGGTAGTTTCAGTATAGAAAGTACATAAGCAACAGAGGACTGTGTAATCTTACATCTCTTGATAAAAGATATTACAGTCAATCCCCTGTAGTAGTTCCACAGTTCCACATATTACATTTTTCTTTGGAGCATCCTATATGCAGCATAGTTTAGTGGTTAAGAGCAAATACTTCCTGAATTTAAATCCTGGCTCTGCCACTTAACTATGTGATCTTGGGTAAGATACTTACTCACTTTATACCTAAGTTCCTCATATATGAAGCAGAGATGATAATAATAGTTCCTACTTCGTAGGATTGTTGAGAGCATTACATGTAAAGTACAAGGACAGTGCATGGCACATATAAGTATTTGCTTTAATAATAATTATGGTTCTGTTAGTCCTGATAATCTCCTGTTTTATCTACACATTTACACCTACTTCTAAAAGCAGTGGATATCTCTTTTTGGAATTGTGTAAAAATAATAATAATTAATACTGTTGGTTTCTCTCCTCGTTTTCCAGAAGCAGCAGTTACCACTAGAACTGAATTCCGAAATTATGACTTCTGGCTTGTCTTAACAATCTAGAAAGGTTTTAAGTATATTGATCATATTTATTTATGAGAAAATTTCCAGGAGCTATAATTTTAGCTAGCAGTTCAAACCAAATTTATAAATAAGCAAGTCTTTTCACTGAATATTCAGTCTGCTAACAGCTTTTACATCATTCCTCCTTTGTCTCAGACTTAAAAAAAATCTATTAAATGTAATGGAAATGTTTCAAGATCCAGAAGAGAAAATTGATATGAATGTAACTGATATGGTATATGTGCATTTAAAGGTTTATTCCAACAAAATGTTATTCACACTCTTTTCTGACATATGCATACACAAAAGATGTTAGCATTTGCAGTCTGATTCCCAAATGACACATTGCTTGTGTGGAGACATGAAGTAAGGTTTGAAGGTTTTTCAACCTTTTGACAGCTACATATGGAGTCACTGTAATTTCCTTTTTTTCCTCCCTTCTGAAAAGTAGGTTTCAGCAGGTAGGTTTCAGAGGAGGGCCCTGCCCTCGTGGAAGAGATGCATTAGATCGGTAGGCACCGAATACCTTTACATGAGACCATTTAGAGAATGATTAGGGGCTAAAGGTAGGGGGTGGACTGTTGAGCCAACAGGGACTCAGAGAAAGCAAGGGTCAGGGTGACCTGAAATAGAGAAAAAAAATCTCACAAAGGAAGAGGACCTTGACCTGGCTCTCAGAGAATGGGTGGAACTTAGGAGGGAATGAGCCCAGTCTGAATGGTATGTCTACAAAGTATACTATGTGCAGTGATGATTAACTGAAAAATTGGGCTGACCATTTGTGAGATCCATGAATAAGAGTAGATCAGAAAGTCAGTGTGAGTTTTAAATATATATATTTTATTATGAAATGTTAATCACATAATATGTGAAGTCACTATTGATAACCTTTTCTATTGGTCCTAGTGTTTTGCTATTTAAAATAATACTGCATTAAATATTCTTAGTGTAGCCATCCATTTACAAGTGTTATTCAAGAGCAACATTTATGCCTTTAAGCTGTGATAATTAAATTAATACGGGGGAGAACTGTCAGATATACCACTGTGACAGAACAGATGGCCTAGAGACAGTGATACCTTTAAAAGTTAAATAATTGCTGAGCGCGGTGGCTCACGCTTGTGATCCCAGCACTTTGGGAGGCCAAGACGGGTACGAGGTCAGGAGTTCAAGACCAGCCTGGCCAAGATGGTGAAACCCCCGTCTCTACTAAAAATACAGGCGGGTGCCTGTAATCCCAGCTACTCGGGAGGCTGAGGCAGAGAATTGCATGAACCCAGGAGGCGGAGGTTGCAGTGAGGCGAGATCACGCCATTGCACTCCAGCCTAGGTGATAGCGAGACTCCGTCTCAAAAAAAGAAAAAAAAATTTAAATAATCAAAAATAATTTGGAAGAGAGTACCTTGAAAGACCCATATACCTCTGAGAATTTAGAATGTTATAAAGTGGTATTTCATACCAGTGGGGAAAGAATAAACTCTTCAGTGGTTAATATTAGAAAAAGTTAATCACTTCTACAGTATTTTTGGAGCATTTTCCCTAAGCATGATGTAAAAGCCAAAGGTCACAAGGGAAAAAGCTGATAGATTTGTCTGTGATATTGAGAGATGTATGCACATATACATACAACAGTCTTACAGTAAGACACCATTAGACAAACTGATGGTTTGGAAAAAAATTTCCAACATAAAATAAAACTAATATTTAATTGTTAGAAAATAATAGCAAACAACCTAGTAGAAGAGAACAAAAATATTCATATAAGATAACGTATGTGACCAGTGAATGTATGAAAAGATGACATCACACAAATTCAAATGAAATTATCTTTTTTTTTTTTTTTTTTTTTTTTTTTTGAGACGGAGTCTCGCCCTGTCTCCCAGGCTGGAGTGCGGTGGCCGGATCTCAGCTCACTGCAAGCTCCGCCTCCCGGGTTCACACCATTCTCCGGCCTTAGCCTCCTGAGTAGCTGGGACTACAGGCGCCCACCACCTCGCCCGGCTAGTTTTTTGTATTTCTTAGTAGAGACGGGGTTTCACCATGTTGGCCAGGATGATCTCGATCTCCTGACCTCGTCATCCGCCCGTCTCGGCCTCCCAAAGTGCTGGGATTACAGGCTTGAGCCACCGCGCCCGGCCTCAAATGAAATTATCTTACTACATGTTAGGTTGGCCCAAGAAAAGCCCCTCTCCTTTTTTTTTTTCAAAAAGATGTTTTTCCAATGTTCTTGAAGTCATGAAAAAATGAACTTTTATATTTTTGTCAGGAGTACAAATTAAAACAGTTCTTTGTGAGATGAATTTGGCTCTATCTCATAAAAGTTATAAATAAGCAAATCCTTTGGCTAAATAGTTCCTCTTGGAATATATCCTTCAGAGGTACTTAATGCTCTAATATTTGTATACACTGATGTGCATTGCAGTATTTTTGTGATAATGAAATATTGGGAAAAGCCTAAATGTTCAGAGACTGGTTATAGTACATAACAGATTAAAGAATGTGTTATGACTATTAAAAAGAAAAGGTAGGTATGTACTGACATGGAAAGATGCCCATGATAAGTGAGCAAGGCAAGGTGCAGAGCAGTATGCATCTCACATTTGTCAAAACAAATAAATGCATGCTATATATTCACATACCTATGTGTATAATATACACATTGAGTCTTTAAAGTTACGTTTTATGTGAATGTGTACATGAAAAGATTTGAAGGCATACATGCTCATTCAGAGGATACTCCTAGGATTGGGGTGGGAGAGGGGTAGGTGATAAGGGAAGAATGTTCACATCTTTATATAATTTGTTATCTATAGGTATATAAAAGAAATATAAATGGTACCACAAGATCTAATTCATTGAGGTGAACGAAGATTGTCAGTTCATAACTTACAAACTACTGGATGGATTAAGGAGTTAAAATAAAAGAAATCTATCAAAATATTTGTTCTTAATTTTTAAACTTAAAGGAAAAAAAGTATTTTAAAATGATCCCCAGTGCTGGCCAGAGCGTGAGGCATAGTAAATATTTTTACACACTGCTTGTAGGATTAGAAATTGGCACAACTTGTGCAGAGGGAGTAATTTGGCAATGTATTGAGAGTGTTCTATCTCTTGACTCACTAAGCCCACTTCTGAGAGTCTTAAAGGAATAATAGGAAGCAAGAGTAAAAAATGTTTACACAAAATGTTTTCATTGATTATTAAAGAATATATTGGTGGGAGGTGTGCATTGGATATTTCCAGGGAAGGAGTGGCTAAGTAAATTAAGGTATGCTCATTTGATGGAATCTCTTATATGACTCAAAATGGATGCATATTATAACCTTAACATGGGAAGATTATTGGTTATCATAGTAAAGTTTTTAAAAGAAAAAATCTAAGCTTTGATAGCCATTATGAGCTCACCTCTGTTTAAATGTATTATTTATACAGAGATTAAACTGTTGTAAAAATTAAAGATAGAAAACTAAGACAAACATAAGTACAAAAGTGTTTTCTGAATTTCTGGTTTACCCTAGAGCTGACCTGTAGGGAACAGGTGGGAAAATAGTTGATGACTGTTGTCCCTAATTTATGCCCCAATTTTCTCCATGTGTTGAGTCACAGCTCCCTCCACCCCTATTCACAATTATATACCCATCAGGGACCAGTCTGACTTCCAGAATGGTTTTTGTCCAGCTTGGCTCTACTTAATGTGTTTTACACAGTCTGGTTGGCACTAGGTCAGTTGCTTTCTTTAGGTGATATTTTCACTATCATCCTTTTGTTTTATGGAACCTCTGCACTATGAGCCCCAAGATGGGCTTTCTGGATTTACTCATGCAGGTTGAGTATCCCTAATCTGAAATGCTCCAAAATCTGAAACTTTCTGAGTGCCAACATGCCACTAGTAGATGATTCCACATCTGACCTCATGTGACAGGTGAAAAAGAATGTTTAAAATACTATATAAAATTACCTTCAGACTATGTGTATAAGGTGTATATGAAACAAATGAATTTCCTGTTTACACTGGGGTCCCATCCCTAAGATATTCTCATGCATATGCAAATATTCCAATATCTGAAACACTTCTCATCCCAAGCATTTTGGATAAGGAATACTCAACCTGTAGTAACAATTCTCAGAAGTCTTCAGATACTGTATCTGCTCTGTCCTGGTCACAAAGCAATTCTTTTAGAAACATTATTCTAGAAGCATGATAGCTTACAATTTAATGCCATGATACACTGGCCACTATCACCACTGTCTGATCCTTCACAGGATGTGTCTCCGTGTCCCTCTCAGCCAGAAAGTTTCTGATTCCCACAGGGATCAGTCTCCATATTTACAAATTTTGATGCTTTCTGTAGACTGACTTTACCCTTGAATTTCTGCTCAAAGCTTTGTGCTCTTTCAGTTAGAGGATATTGTTTGCTTAGTGAAAGTACTAGCATCCAGGCCTCTCTTCCCAATAACTGGCTTTCCTGATTCAGGGATCTAGTCTTCAAGCATGCGTGCATATTTATTTATTTATTTGACAGAGTCTCACTGTCACCCAGGCTGGAGTGCAGTGGCACAATCTCCTGGCTCACTGCAACCTCCACCTTACAGGTTCAAGCGATTCTCCTGCCTCAGCCTCCCAAGTAGCTGGGATTATAGGTGTGCACCACTATGGCTGGCTAATTTTTATATTTTTAGTAGGGACGGGGTTTCACCATGTTGGCCAGGCTGGTCTTGAACTTCTGACCTCAAGAGATCCACCCACCTCAGCCACCCAAAATGCTGGGATTACAGGCTTGAGCCACCGTGCCCGGCCTTCTTTTCTTTTCTTCTCTTTTTGCCCACAGGTGCTACTACCAAACATTTCTTATCTCTGATTTTCTTCTCAGAGCCTCCCTGATGCCTGCCTACACAGTGTTAACGGCTACAGAATGGCTGATGGGCTTTTTCTTTAGGTGAAAGTTGTAGTTACTAGAGAAACCTGGTTTAAGGCTGGTCTACCATCATCCCTTTCTCAGAAGTTACCCTGATTTTAACAGGCTGGTATTTATCTGTCTAGATATTTCCATGCACATTTATAGACATCTGTTTAAAACACACACACAAATGAGAGCACACTCTTCCCAAAAACTATTTCACACTAATGTTTATTTCTGTACCTGTACTATCTTTTTTTTCTTTTTTTGGAGATGGAGTCTCTGTCGCCCAGACTAGAGTGCAGTGGTGCGATCTCAGCTCGCTGCAACCTCCACCTCTCGGGTTCAAGCAATTCTCCTGCCTCAGTCTCCTAAGTAGCTGAGACTATAGGCGTGCGCCACCATGCCCGGCTACTTTTTTTGTTTTTTGTATTTTTAGTAGAGACGGGGTTTCACTACATTGCCCAGGCTGGTCTCAAACTTCTGACGTCATGATCTGCTTGCCTCGGCCTCCCAAAGTGCTGGGATCACAGGTGTGAGCCACCGCGCCCGGCCTTATCTGTCTCTTTACGATCGTATTGCATTTGGGATCCTATAGTATTACGCCATCTGCCTATTTACCTAATATATATTGAACATCTTTCCATGTCAGTACATGGATCTCTGCTTAATTCATTTGAATGTTCTTCTGTAGTAGTCATACATAATTTATGTTACCATTTTCCTATTGAAGAATAGGTAGGTGTTTTCCAGTTCTTCAGTACTGCAAACACCACTACATTGAACATCTTTGTATCCATGTACAAATACTCTGGCAAGGTACTGTGCTAGCTGTTCAGCCTCATCACCTTTATGAAATTCTCACAGGAGCCTGTGAAGGCTATGGGTAATTTGCCACATTCCACAGATGAGAAAAAGAGGCTAAGAGAGCTTACATGTCTTGCCTGAGGTCTCACAACTCATCAGTGATGGAGCCTAACTGAAGTAAAGGTCTGTCTGACAGCAGAACTCAAGTATTTTCTCTGATACCACGATTTACAATTGCAGTATATGATTGATATATGTGTTTAAACATATAAACCACATGTTTATAAATTACTCATTTTTTTCTTTTCCTTAGATGATTTCACAAAAGTTCATCTTCATTGCAGATACCTGCCTTTCTTTCTAGGTTGTATCTCCCACTTCACCCTTCTAGACCATCCCAGAAGATCTATAAGATTTCATCTGGGAAATCACTAGGAGTTCTTGGAAGGGAAAGAAGGAAGATTGTGTAAGTCAAAGGAATTGTTTCCTCTGTCACACCGTAAGAATAATGGAAGACTATTTTTGCATCCTTTTCTCACTAGCACTCCCTGCTGCACTTTACACTGTAGATTATACCTGTTTCTTCTTGGAACGCTCATCTTCTTTGGCATCCAAAATGACATTCTTCTAATTCTGTTATGGCTACTCTTAAAATTTTTGTTTCATTTGTGGTCTCTATGCATCCCTTAAATGCCTTTCGTCCTTACGTTTTCCAGAATTCCATACTTGAAGTTCTTCCTCTCTTCTCCCTGATTTCATTGGCCCTCGTAGTGTCTACTACCAGCTATGTGATGTTTACTCTCAGATCTCCATTTCTGGCTTTTACTTCGCACCCGAGCTTTAATTTTGTGTGTGTGTGTGTGTGTGTGTGTGTGTGTGTGTGTGTGTGTGTTGGGGGGGGTACCCAGTTAGCTGGACGAAACTGAGCTTTATAATTTTATGTTTAACTGTACACCTCACACGCAATAGGCCCAACACAACTTTTCCTTCAATCCATTTTCTCCTCCTGTAAATGGAGTATTATCATTTGGTGATAATACTAATGACCTAATCACCCATACCTGGGAGTCATCACTGACTCCTCCCTCACCAATCTTTTTTTTAGCTTCTTCAACAATCACTGACGGTGGTGTCATGTACCATTTCTTGTATCTGCTCCCAAGCCATTTTGTGCCTATAACTATCATTATACTAACCTTATTGTTTTATAATTGTCACTTTAGATATTTGGATCTCTAGCACCTACCATAGTACCTGTCCCAAAGCAGATATGCAGTAATGTATAATGACAAACTGAATAGATTAATGAATGGATGAATTACCTATGTTCTGTCATTTTATTTCTGATTCCAAACTAAACCCTAAATTCAGTGCTTTTATTAAATTCTTTAATTACCCAGGTTTGAAATTGCAGATTCCTCCCTCCTTTGTTTACTATATTCTTAATGATTTCTGTATTCTTCAGTTTCTCTTGCCTCTGTCATCATCCTAGTTCAGACCTTTCTGGACTTACACAAGAACCTTTACTGTTATTCATTTTGCCCTTAGTCAACTAAGTATAACCTTCCCTATTCCATATTGTCATTTCTCCTGTTCAGAAGTCTTAAATTTCAACTCCACTGCCTTTTATAGTTTCTTTTTCATTTAATTCCTTCTTTCTTTAAAATTGCTTTCCTATCTTGTGAGTGGCATCAACAGAGTAATTTGTGGGTAGATGTGATGAGTATTTGGGTGAGATGAGAGTAGTGGCTGGTAGTGAGGATCAGAGAGAGGGAAAGGAGGTAAAAAAAAAAAAAATCACTTATAAAGAGTCCTGAAATGGGATTTGAAATCCAGATTTTAAGGGAGTTAGAATGTGTTATGCTCTGATGGGCCTTTATGAAACATAAAGGTTGCCATAGAAAACAACCAAGTAAAATATTTTATATATTACAGTGGTTGGAATAAAAACAGGGTTGAATGAGTTCCAGAAAGCAGGGTTCTCAACCTCGTGGACAGCAATCTGCAGAAGAAGAGAACTTCAAAAAACCAACTAGAAGCAACATGCAGAGAAGTAAGATGAGAGGGGCCTCCTCGGGAAAGAAGACAGCTGGTCCACAGCAGAAAAATCTTGAACCAGCTCTCCCAGGAAGATGGGGGGGTCGCTCTGCAGAGAATCCCCCTTCAGGATCCGTGAGGAAGACCAGAAAGAACAAACAGAAGACTCCTGGAAACGGAGATGGTGGCAGTACCAGCGAAGCACCTCAGCCCCCTCGGAAGAAAAGGGCCCGGGCAGACCCCACTGTTGAAAGTGAGGAGGCGTTTAAGAATAGAATGGAGGTTAAAGTGAAGATTCCTGAAGAATTAAAACCATGGCTTGTTGAGGACTGGGACTTAGTTACCAGGCAGAAGCAGCTGTTTCAACTCCCTGCTAAGAAAAATGTAGATGCAATTCTGGAGGAGTATGCAAATTGCAAGAAGTCGCAGGGAAATGTTGATAATAAGGAATATGCAGTTAATGAAGTTGTGGCAGGAATAAAAGAATATTTCAATGTGATGTTGGGCACTCAGCTGCTCTACAAATTTGAGAGGCCCCAGTATGCTGAAATCCTCTTGGCTCACCCTGATGCTCCAATGTCTCAGGTTTATGGAGCACCACACCTACTGAGATTATTTGTAAGAATTGGAGCAATGTTGGCCTATACGCCCCTTGATGAGAAAAGCCTTGCATTATTGTTGGGCTATTTGCATGATTTCCTAAAATATCTGGCAAAGAATTCTGCATCTCTCTTTACTGCCAGTGATTACAAAGTGGCTTCTGCTGAGTACCACCGCAAAGCCCTGTGAGCGTCTACAGACAGCTCACCATTTTTGTCCTGTATCTGTAAACACTTTTTGTTCTTAGTCTTTTTCTTGTAAAATTGATGTTCTTTAAAATCGTTAATGTATAACAGGGCTTATGTTTCAGTTTGTTTTCTGTTCTGTTTTAAACAGAAAATAAAAGGAGTGTAAGCTCCTTTTCTCATTTCAAAGTTGCTACCAGTGTATGCAGTAATTAGAACAAAGAAGAAACAGTAGAACATTTTATTGCCTAGTTGACAACATTGCTTGAATGCTGGTGGTTCCTATCCCTTTGACACTACACAATTTTCTAATATGTGTTAATGCTACGTGACAAAACGCCCTGATTCCTAGTGCCAAAGGTTCAACTTAATGTATATACCTGAAAACCCATGCATTTGTGCTCTTTTTTTTTTATGGTGCTTGAAGTAAAACAGCCCATCCTCTGCAAGTCCATCTATGTTGTTCTTAAGCATTCTATCTTTGCTCAAATTGTTGAAGGATGGTGATTTGTTTCATGGTTTTTGTATTTGAGTCTAATGCACGTTCTAACATGATAGAGGCAATGCATTATTGTGTAGCCACGGTTTTCTGGAAAAGTTGATATTTTAGGAATTGTATTTCAGATCTTAAATAAAATTTGTTTCTAAATTTCAAAGCAAGTAATTTGCAGTGTGCCTTTCATGTTACTGAGGCTGGTATTCTGTGGTTATTGTAGAAATTTTAGAAAACATAGTAAGAACAAATGCAAATAAGAATTGTGTAATTCTGCTGGATCATTCAAGATCCAAGCAATAAATAAATGGAACTCAAAAATGGATGATTTGACGAGAGTTAAAGAATTTTTTCCCTGAGTTGTCACCAGAGGGGTAGGGTTGTGGTGTATATTAGCTGGCTCAGGCTGCCATAACAAAGTACCAGAGACTGAGTGGCTTAAACAATAAATTTATTTTCTCACAGTTCTGGATGTTGGAAGTCAGATCAAGGTGTTGCCAGAGGATTTTTTTTGAGGCCTCTCTCTTTGGCTTCTACACAGCTGTTCTCCCTGTCATCACATGGCCTTTTTCTCTGTATCTGTGTCCTAATCTCTTCTAAGGACACTAGTCACTGGATTAGGACCCACCCCAATGACCTCATTTAATTTAGCTATCTCTGTAAAGACCCTATTTCCAACTACAGTCACATGCTGAGGTATTGGGGATTAGGACTTCAACATGAATTTGGTGGGTGTGGGGAGGGGTGGGTGCACAATTCAGGGCATAACATAGTGTTACTACCCCTCTGCAAAGGAGACGAGAGGAAAGGAAGTGGGGAGGAGCAGAGGGAGTGGGAGGTAAGGGAGGGGTTACTGGAATGGTATATAGCTGTGTGGAAAGGTCCACCTGACAGTAGCTGTAATCTTCAGGATGCAGTCAGCTCACAGCAACCCTGAAAGAGAAAATGAAATGAGAGGGAATAAATGCTTGACTTCGCGCTCTTCCGAACATCTGCTAGGTATTTCTCTTGGCCAAATTGGAAGCTGGAGGGCAAGGAAGACCTTGTGTATAGTCTGTGTTGGTAAGTGTGGGGGACACAGAGCAGGAAGGAAAGTAGATGGTGGGGAGGGGGCCGGAGGAGGGTGGTTGTGGGTGGTGAGTGGGAGGAGGACAAACAGGAGATACAAGCACACACCTGAAATAGTTAATACTTTACCATATATTCTTGGAATTATGTGTATACATAAATATTTGTAATAAAGATCACACAACTTTTTTTAACAAATTGGGATCAGATTATATGTATGGTTTTCTAAGTATTTTTCTCCCCAAATTGATATACAAAGGAAATTCAAGGCTAATAAAATAGTTTATTTTTAAATGACCTAAAACATGAAAATGGAAAAATTCTGAGATTGGAAATTAAGGAGAAGTTGCCACATAGAAAAATTTGTTATAAAATGGTACCCTAAAAGTGTATTTTGGACACCAAAACAAATCAGGGTAACAGAATGGAAATATCTGTATCTGTGTATATGTGTTTAATTTGTTAGATATGTTAGAGGGAATATTTGAATTAGTGAAAGGATGGGATAGTCAAAATATTTGAGGGGAATGTTAGATCTTTTGCTTTACACTTTATTCCAAAGTACATTCCAAATGAATTAAAGATTTACATTTGATAAGTGAAACCATAGATTGTTTGTTTAAAATGAAGGATATTTTATCATGGCTTAGATGACCTTTCTAAATATTATTGACAGGATACCTACAGAAAAAGGTGGATAGATTTTCATACATAAATACTTTAAATAACTTTATTATAAAACAACATGAGAGGAATTATTAGGCATGCAACACAGAACAGAATAATCACAACACATAAATACAAATTGTTAATATCTTTAAAATTTAAAGGATTTTTTTACAAGTTATAAGAGACAAGGGAGATAGGCCATAGATGCACATAAGCTAATTTTGAAAAGAAATGCAAATTGCAAGTAAACAGGTTCATTTTCCCGAGACATAAATACTTAAAATAATGAAGTATTTTCTACCACTGTTGTCATCCCCCTTGCAATAGGTGCTAGTAAGTTATTGAACATACTTTTAGGTGTCTAGTCAATATATTGTCAGAGTAGTAGAAACCAGGCTAGGTTGTAGGCTGGCTACATTGTGACCATCACACCATCAAGTGATGACTAGACCCATCAGGTGTCAATTATTCTTCCCCAAATTCTGGACTGTTTTGGTTATGGTGTAGACAGAGGGGGGGGTGGCAGGAGAAAGGATCAATGTAAAGAAGAAAGGAGGTTTGATAATTATATGCAGCCCATTGATTACTGAACCTAATTATCACATTTCTCTAACACTGGTACACAGCACATAGAAGTTGCTCATTAAATGTGCATTCAATGACGACTACGTCTTAGACCTTGCATCTTAGTGAATACTTCATTTAAATAGGCAAATCCCTGGCGTCAGATGGCTGAAATGATTCAAATTTTGCATTAGTGAATGATAGGTGACCAGATGGGCAGGCTTGGGGCCTCTCATCCTCATGTCCTCTGTGGAATCTAGGACCTAGCCAACTAACTGAGTTCTTGACCCCTATCCCATTAAGAAGACAGTTGTAACATAGCCCACGATATTCATGAAAACATTCCAAAAGAAAATAAGGATTTGTTAATGAAAGTTTGAATAGGAGGCCTACCAAACAGATATGGATCTTAGTTCACACCCTTCAGCATATAAGAAATGTCACATTTTCAAAGCACCTTTAAATGAATATAAATATGACTCTGATATCCAATCCTAGCATGCTAGTGGGAAATCCACATCAGTTATTACTGGGGATTCCTCATCTCCATTAGTTGTACAGGCATTCTATGGTCTTATCTAGCACCAAAGCCTGAGGAGATCCCTGCTGTCTTCAGCTGTCTGTCCACACTGATTAGGGATGAGGTGCTCATTTACTGAACTGGCATGGTATCTTCAGATCCCTTGTCCCTGCTGCTTCTATCCAACCCTCTGGGTAGTGGAATGTTTGCCAAGACCAGGTGACCAGCTTCCCCCGGCCCATCACAGAGTCTTCTTTGGGTCCTGATACAGAGAAATGCTCATGTCTCTGCTACTGAAAGGAAGTATAGACCCTGACCTCTATTCTCTTGCTGCCCTAAAATGCCCTTCATTCCCATCCAGGGACATCTGGCTTGACTTCATCAATGAATATAATCCTTTTCAGAATATATGGGCTGGGCACAGTAGCTCACGCCTGTAATCCCAGCACTTTGGGAAGTCGCAGGAGGATTGCTTGAGGCTAGGAGTTCAAGACAAGCCTGAGCAACATAGCAAGACCTAATTTCTTTTTTTTTTTTTTTTTGAGACGGGGTTTCGCTGTGTTGCCCAGGCTGGAGTGCAGTGGCCGGATCTCAGCTCACTGCAAGCTCCGCCTCCCAGGTTCACGCCATTCTCCTGCCTCAGCCTCCCGAGTAGCTGGGACTACAGGCGCCTGCCACCTCGCCCGGCTCATTTTTTGTATTTTTAGTAGAGACGGGGTTTCACTGTGTTAGCCAGGATGGTCTCGATCTCCTGACCTCTGATCCGCCTGCCTCGGCCTCCCAAAGTGCTAGGATTACAGGCGTGAGCCACCGCGCCCAGCAACATGCATGTTAATATATATTTCTCTTTATTTTTTTAGAGAAGTGGGGTCTCACTCTGTCACCCAGGCTAGAGTGCAGTGGTGCCACTATAGCTCGCTGCAACTTTGAACTCCTGGGATCAAGGGATCCTCCTGCCTCAGCCTCTCAAGTAGCTGGAACTGAGGATGTATGCCACTAAGGCTGGCTAATTTTTTTTGTTGTTGTTTTGTAGATGGGGGTCTTGCTATGTTGCCCAGGCTGATCTCAAACTCCTGGCCTCAAGCGATCCACCTCAGCCTCCTACGTAGCTGGTAATATCTCAAAAACTGATAATTTAATATGTCCCAGTTAAATGTATAGGTAGTTTCTTTTAGTTTGGATGATTTATTCTTGTTAATTGTTTCATTAAAAAAAAAATCTTAGGAATATTCAGGAAAGTCATAAAGTACTTTATTAGGTCCAAAACTAGGCCATCCTATTGATTTTAAAAAGGGGGCAGTTATAATAAGTGGACCCAAATTCACATATGGACTCTGTTGATTTAGCAAGTTTCTCTATTTTAATACTATAGAGATGATGTTGCTTTATCTATCCAGACATCTAGATGGTTTCCCTTCTAAAACTGAAGGGCAATTTAAAGAGTATATTTACCCCCATGACATTCAGTGCCTAGTTAACAAGGTGGGTCCATAACAAATAGCTGTTATAACTGTTATTTATTATTGTTATCAATGTCTTCGTCATCAACAAGAATAATCCTGTTTTCATTCAGGAGAATGTATGTGGATTGGTATGGAAGCATGTTGTGAAATAAGTTGCATGACACTCATAAAACACCTGAAAAGGAAAGTAGTTAGTAAATGTAAGGTTTGTCTTGCTTACAGCAAGTTTTTGACATAGAATAAATGTTCAGAAATTACAATTCTCTTTCCTTCCTCCCTTTCCAAAAGGAAAGGGTAAACAATATATTCCTAAGATCTGTAGTTCTCAGCCTGAGGTCCCCAGACTCTTAAGGGTCTTTGAAGATACCATTAAGAATTGAAGAGCTCTCTTCTCTTTCCATATTGTCTCTTCTTTCTTTCTTTCTTCCTTTTTTTTCTTCCTAATTCATTATGGAGGTAATACTTAGCTGAACTTTTTCTAGAATCAAATGAGATAATATATTTAAAAGTGTATTATTAACTATGAATTGTGGCCGGGCGCGGTGGCTCACACCTGTAATCCCAGCACTTTGGGAGGCTGAGGCGAGTGGATCACGAGGTCTGGAGATCGAGACCACGGTGAAACCCCGTCTCTACTAAAAATACAACAAATTAGCTGGGCGCGGTGGTGGGCGCCTGTAGTCTCAGCTGCTCTGGAGGCTGAGGCAGGAGAATGGCGTGAACCCGGGAGGAAGAGCTTGCAGTGAGCCGAGATCGTGCCACTGCACTCCAGCCTGGGCGACAGAGAGAGACTCCGTCTCAAAACAAAACAAAACAAAACTATGAGTTGTAATAATAATGATGATTAATAGTTAGCTTGCTTATACAAATGTCAATAATCAGAAGTTGTATATACATGTATGTAAGTTATATATATATTTTTGTATATATATTTGTATATAAGTTGTGTGTGTGTGTGTATATATACATATCTCTCCAAAATATAAAAAAATATGTATAAGGAAGAGGATAGAAGTTAGAGATGCTCTAAATTTTGTTTAAAAAATATAAAGTTAGATAAATAATTTAGAAAAGTCTACCAGATGTGGTGGTGTGCACCTGTGATCCTAGCTGCTTGGGAGGCTGAGGCAGGAGGCTCTCTTGAGCCCACTAGTTCGAATACAGCCTTGGGAACATAGCAAAACCACAACTTAAAAAAAAAAAAAAAGAGGCCAGGCATGATGGCTCATGCCTGTAACCCCAGCACTTTGGGAGGCCGAGGCAGGTGGATCACCCGAGGTCAGGAGTTCAAGACCAGCCTGGCCAACATGGCAAAACCCCATCTCTACTAAAAATACAGAAACTAGCCCAGTGTGGTGGTGTGCACTTGTAATCCTAGCTACTAGGAAGGTTGAGGCAGGAGAATTGCTTGAACCCAGGAGGTGGAGGTTGCAGTGAGCTGAGATCATGCCACTGCACTCCAGCCTGGGCAACACAGCAAGACTCCATCAAAAAAAAGAAAGAAAGAAAGAAAGAAAGAAAACAATCTTAGGATAAGCACTACAAGATTAAAAATGGAATATGTGTCTTAAGCCATTTTGTGCTACTATAACAGAATACCACAGACTGGATAATTCATAAATAGAGATTCATTTCTTATGTTTCTGGAAGCTGGGAGGTCCAATATCAAAGTGCTATCATCTGGTGAGGGCCTTCATCCCATGGTGGAAGGCAGAAGGTCAAAAGGGCAGGGGGTGGGGAAGAAGGCAGCAGAACTCATCCTTTTATCAGGAACACACTCTTGAGATAACAAACCTACTCCCACAATAACAGTGTGAATCCATTCATGAGGGAAGAGCCCCATGACCTAATCGCCTCCTAAAGGTCCCACCTCTCAACATTCTTGCATTGGGGATTAAGTTTCCAACACATGAGCTTTGGGGGACACATTAAAGCCATGACAATATGTAAATTCCAAAACTCCAAAGAAAACTCCATTGGTCTAACAAGGCAGGAAAGGAGGGGAGGGGAACATGCAAATTAAATACATGGTAAATAGAAAACACAAAGTAAAAAGGTAGAAATATATCTACAGTGGATCAGTAATAATAAATATATGTGGATTAAACCCACATATTAAAAGAAAACCTCAGTTTTTTTTTTATAAGACACAGAATCCAGTTTGATGCCTTTTCTCAGAGGCACACTTACAATTATCCAGAAAAGCTCAAAATAAAAGGATGGAAAAAATATACCAGGCAAATACTAAGCAAAAGAAAGATGGTGTAGCAAAATTAATGCAAAAACAGTAGTAGTTTTCATCCACAGGAGTATGGCACATCATAAACACCACACCAAGCAAATGTAGTTAGTATATTAAGCAAGAACTATTGGTGAGATACAATCAAAATGTAACTATACTTTTGTCTAATCCTGTACTTTTAAAATTACATTTCTCTCAGGCCCCATGGCTTTCCTGCCACCTTACAGTCACTTTAAATCACAAATTGAGCCTCAATTCAGTGATTAGAACACCAAGTTCCAAATAATAAAGGGCCACTGAACTTGATTTAGAGTTAAACCTTCTCTGCTAACCTAGCACCAACTTAAGGCAACCTCCCATATTTGAGCAAAGGGATGCACTGAGTTTCTTCTCTTTGCCCATCTTCTTTCCCCAGCTTGCTAATTTTGACTTCAGGCCTGTCCGGGGTTGGAGTGATGGGAAAGAGTAAGGGGGAAAGGAGCAGAAAATTCTTGTCTGGTTATGTAGTAAGTTGCCTTTAGTCTGTATGGATCTAGCTGTTTAAACGAGACTCTCATCAGAGGCTCCCTTACTGCTACCTCTGTATCAAAAACAAAACATGCTATTGCTGTTTCTCCTTCAGCTCTGAGTTTTTCAGCTGTCCATTCCATAGGGTTTTTCAGCTGGAATCTGTAGCATCCCCAAACAGCTCTCTTTGAGAGCAGCTCACTCTCCTTCATGGCCCGCTTCTTGTACATGGGAAACATGTATCTATCTTTTGCCCCCAACAAACTGGAAATGCAGACAGATCACAACACAGTTACCACTCCCACCATCACCACAGCCACATTCTCTAGCCAGTAAGATTTGTCAGTCTAGAAGCAGATCACATTCCACTGTGCCTTCCAATTCCAGGAGACACATATCAAGCTTTAGGGGATCCAGTTGAATCCATGGACTGAAAAGGAAAGCACCTCAACTCTTCCAACTTGGAAGCTCATTACAAAGAAATCTTCCTCACAAAACTTCCTTCTTCATATCTCCTCTCTTGTCCCTTTTAATCCTCCTTGTGAGTTTTAGAGCCGCTTGGTTATTTCCTTTGAAAACCTGGCTTTGATTTCATATCTGTTATATCTTAATGCCTAAGAGGAAACTTTTAATTTAACATCCTGTCAAGGCAATCTAAACCAACTAGTCCCTGAGTCCTGGAAGGTCACAGTATAACGTTAAAAAAATTTTTTTAAGGTAGAGTGGGGGAGAGTGTGGGTTTTGGAGTGTGACAAACCTGGGTTCGAATCCAAGCTCTCAAACTTACTAGATTTAGGGTCTTGAAATATATACTCAACCTCTGAGTTCCGTTTCTTCTTCGTTTAGGGAAGATACTGCTGCCTACCTTGGTAGAAAGCAATTCTGCCTACCTACAGAATTATGGGAATTAAAGAGAGAACCAACTTAAAACACAAAACACTTCATCTGGCCCATAGTGGACACTCAAACAAATACTAGTTCCCTTCCTACCTGCCTCCTCCTTTCCTTGAAAGTTATGCCTTTGACATTCTTTACTTTCTAAAGAACATTTGTAAATGCAATAACAAGAAGGAGAAAACACAGGTATGATCTTCAGTGCCATTTCTGTATTCTAGAATGAGCTGTCTGATGGATCCTACAGGAAAAGGAACAATATCATCATATCATTTTCCTTTTGGGAGTTACCCATCCAACGAAGTTGAAAGTAGGGGGCAACAATAATCAAGCTATTTAACTGTTTCATATGTTTTCCTGAAACTTAATTTTAGCTTATAGGTTAAAAATCAATAAAGCACGTGTACTTAGAGCTCCAGAACTTTAGAATGAGAGTTCCAGTGCCAAACCCTTCAATAGCTACTGGACCTGGTAAGATCTTTCCCCCTTCTCTGACTTTATCAGAGACGGTAAACAAACAAACAAACAAACACCCAGCTGATATTTATTACTTACTATGTGTTGACACTAAATGGACTATGTAATAATTTATGTAAACCTCACAGCAACCCTAAGAGGAAGTAATGGAATTATCCCCATTTTACAAAAGAGGCACAGAGGCACAGCTAAGAGTGGCAGATCTGGGATTTGAACCCAGTTAGTGACTACTCTTGACAACTCTTAGCTACTGTACTATCGTGGCTCTCTGAAAAGGAGCATATTTTGAGAAATGTGAAACTTGAGATCTCATTTGTGAAAGCACCCTGACTGTATAACAGGCCCACCTAAAAGCTGATGTCAAAATATGATTAGACATAAATAGATTTACTGGAGAAACACGATAGACAAAGGGAGAAAGAACAAGAGAAGATGGGGAGAGCCTTTAGACTGTGATCCATATGTCACATCTGGAAAGCAGAGGGAAGGAAGAAGAGTTAGGTAGAAAGAGTCTCAGACTTCAGTGCATTTGAGAAGCTCTGGACCAGGCCAATGGGGAGTACAAGCAAAGATTAAAAGTCTCCCATTGAGCAGAAATGGCATGGCTCTAGTGGCTCAGCTGTGCTAACTCATGGTATGGGAGCAGTCTGGGAAAAGTGTGTCCTTAGCATGAATCATGAATGTAAGGGTAGATTCAGTGACTGTTTCCTTGCAGTCCACTTACCTTCTTCTGACTGAACCCTGAATATTTTGCAAAGACCCTGAGCCTGATCCCTTCTATGCTTCCTCATCAGAGGGTCTCACACTCTTTTGCACTGTCTCCTAAGAGCAGGGGGATCCTGGTTAGCACAGAGCTCTCTCTCCAAGGTTCTAGATGTTCCGTGCTTTCTGCTCTGCAATTGGCCAGGTAAGTAACTGCTTGGATATGTGATTGACATTCCAGCCTTCTGTGTGGGTAGGGAGGTGGTGAGGGGCCCACAGCAGCAGGCTCTGGATGCTGCTGACCCTCCACCACCAATGCCTTAAAAAGCACCTTCACACCAATTCACAGCTTGACTGTCCTGGCTCCCAAGTCGTGAGCTGGGCCTGCAGTACATGGGGATTTTCAGATAGGAGGTGATACCCCCTTTCTCCTAAGTTGTAGGACCACATGTGTTTGCAAATTCCCTTTATCTGGGGTCTTCTGTACTTCTGGGCTTGGGATGACTGAGGCATCAGATGCACTGCACCAGGCAGACACAGAGCTAAAGTCCTTGCAGAACCAACCAAACAGGCCAGTGCACATCAAGGTCCTTCTGGGAGCCTGAGCAAGGTGGGTGGGAGAGGGATGGGTGAGGTTTTGTGTGCTGTCTAACCCCATTTTTGCCCCAGTCTTCTTGGGGGCTACTTCACTGGACTCTGAGAGACGGGTCAGCCTCTTCTGCTTCAACCCCAAGTTACCTGGTCAGATCTGTTCAGACATCTGTTTGCTCAAAGACTATCCCAATGAATGTTTCCTACCAGGACACTTTGGGGCTTTATCTCCTCCCCTGCAAAATGTTCCCCAAAAGAGAGAGGGAAAAGGAGGGAAAGGCAAAGTGCTCTGACCTGCAATAGAGCAGTCAGTTCTCCTCCCCCAGGTATGTCTGTGCAGGGCAGCTTGACCATTAGCCTAAGAGGGCCCTGTGCCTGCTGTAGGCTGGGGCAGAGAAACAACAGTCAGACCCACCCCAGAGGGGAATGTGGCCTGAGTGAGCCCTTCCACCTCCTGCCTAAGCACCACCACTCTTAGCGTTAGGGGGATGGATTTATCCTTTCTTATAAAACTAATTCCAGTGAGCCTGGAACCTGATCTCACTCCAGCCAGAATTCCAGTTTGACTATTACCCATCAGGCTGCCATTGGCCTTGAAGAATGGTCTGGAGACATGAAGAGCTCCAAAATGGCATCACAGAGAAAACCAAAAGCAAAGGTCACATTCATTCTTGCTTTGCTCCATAGAAGCTTAATTTTCTTATATTACACTTGCTACTTTTTCTTTAGAACTTTTAATTTTTTGTTTTGTTTTAGTATTTTAGAAAGGCATTTTCCCCTTGAATTCTTATGAATATTTTTTTATAGTTTCTTTTTCTCACTTTACACCCACCCTACACAGAAAACTATACTTTCTAGTCCCCTGTCCCCTCTATCCCCTTACTGTGAGGTGAGACCATATGACAGTTTTGGCTAATCAGCTGTCAACCGCAGTAACAGGTTACTTCTAGACTAACCTATAGTGGGATGAGAGTCTTCCATTACTCTCTACCCCTGCCATAGTGATCCGTGATGTTCCAGGCTGTAGAGCTTCTGTCAGCCTGAGGTCCTGAGACTGGGGACCAGGGCCCTTTCACCCCACACTTTCACCAACACATGTTGGGCATTTATTGTGAGCTAGAAATAAACCTTTGCAGTGTTAAGCTGCTGAGATTTTTTTTTTCCCCAAAAGGGAATGAGGAGGCAGGGCAGGAGTGTAGGGAATGCAGTTTCAGAAAGGCGCCCGCCCCCACCCACCACTCTCACGCCCACCTTCAGGGATGGGGTGCTTACCTCTTTTTCCATCTTTCGCTCAAAACTCCCACATCCTCTGTAATAGGAAGCTAACATCCACACAGGGTTTCTGCTCATCTCCCCAGCATTCCCCACTGCCCACCATTTTCTGAATTAAAATGGGCAGGGGGCGTGGCTGTGGGAACTGCAGTACAAGACCCGCTGCGGTGTCCGTTTTCCATTCCAGAGGTTTGCAGGTGATTCCTCCCCTCACACCGACTTGACTTGCGGAGAGCCAGGACATTTTTCTCCTCCCCTTTCCCTGAGCGAGAAGCTAGCTTGCTTTCAATACAATAGGGGCCCGGTACACAAACCTGACCGCCATTCCCATCCCAGATCCCTCCCCCAAGCCCACCATTTTTTCCCCCTAAAATAAATCGGCGTAGGGGCCGGAAAGGGGTATAGTCAACGCAGTCTTGGACGCGTTATGATCTTCTGCTTCGCCTTCAGATAGCCTGTAATCATTCAAACCTTTTCAGATCCGCGGCCAACAGTAGTCTCCTCCTTTTCTGTTTAGTAGCAAGAAGCGCTCCCGCCTGCCTCTAAGGCAATAGGGAGATGGTGCTCAGGATGGAAAGAGAACTCAGACTATATACTGACTTCAATTCACGTCAGCCCTTTGTCCAGTGAGGCCCGTGTGTTAACAGTGAGCTCGGATCCCTAATTAGCCCTCCCAACAGCACTTCAGCAGAAGCCGGGTTGCCCATCCCCAGCCCAACCTGACAATCTGAAAGGGTATCATCTTCCTAGAGTATTTATTCGCTTTTCTCAGATTATCAGGGAGGATCAGCCTTTTAGAGTTAATTGATCCTGTCTTCTTTTTTTCTCTCCTGTCTCTAAATTCTCCACCTCCCCTCCCCCAAGATCCTGAAGTCTAGCAGTTCCCTGGCAGTTCTGTCCAGACGCTGAAATGGGGCTCAGGAAACAAACTGGGAGGGAGAGTGAGTGAGGTTTCACCAATTCTTTTCAATATTTGTATGTTCTGTTTCTTATAGTTATTATCTTTACTATTATTACTAACAGCCTACATCCTGTTTGTCACTAGAAAATAGAAAAGAGCTATTTATTTTCAGATGGGAAGCAGGAGGTAGATTCAAGTATGCATGTGGGTGAATAACCCAGCCAACTGTTTTTGCTGCTCAATAATAATACAAATATAGATACTCTAGACGCCACTATTTTGGATGTTTGAAATGTACAGAGCAGCTGGAGGCTCCCCTTATGAGGGGCCCCTATGTTGTGTGAGGCTTTTCCATGAAGTCAGACATTGAGGTCACATAATCCCATAGTACAGAGGACACCTTGGATTTTCAGATTTCAGTAGATGGTCATAATGTTGTAGTCTTTACAAATTATATTAATTCAACTTCCACAATTGCTATATTTCCCAGTTCTCAACCACATCCACATCCCTATTAACCCTTTCCAATTGCAACTCAAAAGCTCCTACTTTTTATGACCTCAGGGACAGATCCGGATTTTGGGTACTGAAATTTATAATTTGGAGGACTCTAAGAAAAAGAATATTAAAAAGTATGAACATTTCAAGCAACTATGTACAAAAGTTAACATTTACTTATTATGAGAAATCACAACAAATTACAAAATTGAACAGCTGACATATTTTTAAAAAATTTCCAGAAAAATAACATTGTCTTAATTAACTGCCTGGCATACCTCTACAGTGATTTTTTTCACTACAATTTTTGGCTACAAATTCTTTGATCTTTTCTTCATATGACATTTTTGTAATAACATATTTTCTTTCTTTTTTCTTTTTTCTTTTTTTTTTTTTTTTTTGAGATAGAGTCTCGCTCTGTCGCCCGGGCTGGAGTGCAGTGGCCGGATCTCAGCTCACTGCAAGCTCCGCCTCCCGGGTTTACGCCATTCTCCTGCCTCAGCCTTCCGAGTAGCTGGGACTACAGGCGCCCGCCACCTCGCCCGGCTAGTTTTTTGTATTTTTTAGTAGAGACGGGGTTTCACCGTGTTAGCCAGGATGGTCTCGATCTCCTGACCTCGTGATCCGCCCGTCTCGGCCTCCCAAAGTGCTGGGATTACAGGCTTGAGCCACCGTGCCCGGCTGTAATAACATATTTTCTAGAAAAAAAAGATACTCCAATCTTTCCTTTGGCATAGTCAAGCAATTTTAAAATTACGATTGATAAAAGTTTCAGCTTTACAACTTATCATTGGCAACCGGTAAATTTTTAGTTTTGTCAAATTTGAGGAAACTGCTGTCAACCTCTGTCAAGTTTCTTTCTTATATGGGTTTTAAGATTTCAGAACATTTCAAGTTTTCTTGTGCAGATACTAATCTTAAGTATACTCAATGGCATACACAAATCCGTGTAATGTTAATGTCCTCATTGTAGTATATTTTGTGTTTTATGGTATTTTAGTCAGTGTCAGTATTTCATGCCAATTCATTCAAGAAATTAATATGAACCAATTTAGATGTGATTGGGCAAAGCCACAGGCATGGTTGGTGTAAAAAAAAAGACCAATAGTCAATTTTTGATTAATCATATGTTGCTTACTTATTGGGCAGCAGTGGGAACTAAGACTAATAAAACATCAGGTAGGAGGAAATAGTATCAAATGCTGCCAGGAGGTCGATGACAGACCACCATGCTTTTAAAGTAAGGTCTAAGATTTTTCAATGGTTTACTAAGCATATGAAAGACAATTGAGTATAGTGTTAGACTTATTATAATTAGAGTCTGACAACCCTAGTTTGAATCTTAGAGCTTCCACTTGCTACCTTGAGAAATCTTACTGGTAATTGCTTAATTATACATGAGATTAAGACACAAATGAGTAAATTATCCAACTAAAATCAAACTAAATGTAATTCCAAATCAACTTCCCTCTTAGCTTGCTCTCCAACATGCTGGCATCCATCTCATCACCAAGAAGAGGAGGGGAATTTGAAGTAGAAAGAAACAGTAATCTTTTTTCTTTTTTATTTCACTCATATTAGAAAAACCTTCTTGTAGGAGCTCCAAGAATTTTATTTACTTTGAGTGTCTTGCCTTAGACGGTTTTTAAAACACAAATGTCATCCTAGACCTGCTGTGTCAGAATCTTTGTTGCTAGGGACTCAAGTACTGTATTTTCAAAAACATGCACAGATGATTCTGCTAAGCATACCTTGTTATGAACTGTATGACAGACTTTACAAATTCTATTCTTGCCATCCTCTGAGGAGTAATTATTTTTCTTTCCAACTTTTATTTTATGTTCAAGGGGTACATGTACGCATTTGTTACTTGGGTAAATTGCATGTCATGAGGGTTTGGTGTACAGATTATATCATCACTCAGGTAATGAGTTTAGTACCTGATAGGTAGTTTTTAAATCCTCTCCCTCCTACCACACCCCACCCTCAAGTAGGCCCTGGTGTCTATTGTTTCCTTTGTGTCCATGTATACTCATTATTTAGCTCCCACTTATGAGTGAGAGCGTGCATTATTTGGTTTTCTGTTCCTGTGTTAATTTGCTTAGGATAATGGCCTCTAGCTCTATCCATGTTTCTGCAAAGGACATGAACTTCTTTTTATATGGCTGCATAGTATTCCATAGTGTATATGTCTCACATTTTTTTTAATCCAGTCACCTCTAATGAGCACCTAGGTTGATTCCATATCTTTGCTATTGTGAACAGTGCTATGATAAACATATACATACATGTGTCTTTATGGTAGAATGATTTATATTCCTTTGGGTATATACCCAGTAATGGGATTGCTGGGTTGAGTGGTAGTGTTTTTTAAGTTCTTTGAGGGATTTCCAAACTGCTTTCCACAATGGCTGAACTAATTTACATTCCCATCAGCAGTGTATGAGTGTTCCCTTTTCTCCACAACCTTGCCAGCATGTTATTTTTTGATTTTTTAATTATAGCTATTCTGACTGGTATAAGATGGTATCTCATTATCTTTTTCATTTGCATGTCCCTGGTGATTAGTGATGTTGAGAAGTTCATGTCCTTTGCAGCAACATGGATAGAGCTAGAGGCCGTTATCCTAAGCTTATGAGCTAGAAGGTAGGACTTGACTCTGGAGGTGGAGCTCAGACACCGGACCAAATTGAGGACTAGCTAAAACAGGGACAGGGTGGAAGTAGCCTTCCATAAGAGATGCCCACCAATGTGTCATATCAGTTTACCATTGCCATGGCAACACCTGGAAGTTACCACCCTTTTTCTAGAAATATCTGCATAATCTGCCCCTTAATTTGCATATAATTAAAAGTGAGTATAAACTTTACTGTAAAAATTACTGAGCTGCTACTGTGGGCACACTGCCTGTGGAGTATTCCTGCTCTACAAGGAGTGGTACCTATGCTGCTCCTGTATGCTGCCACTTTAATAAAAGTTGCTGTCTAACACCACTGGCTCACCAAGAACCTTCCCTGGCTAAGCCCCAGTTTGGGGGCTCAAATGCCCTGCATCATTTGGCCACCAACGAAGGGATAAAGACAGTGAAAATGGCAGCAATCGATGGAGAGGTGAGATGGCAAGACAACAAAATTGGTGGCAATCAGTGATCAGCTGAGAGGTGGTAATTGGTGAGAGACAATGAAGAGAGATGGCAGTCAGTGAGACAAGTAGACAGACGGTGAGAGATGGTGAAGCTGCAAGAGCTATAACACCAAAGCTGTAACAGTAAAGAGCTGCTAACACTACAGAGCTATAACACTAACCAAAGGCTCTTTTCAGAGCCATCATTTTCCCTGGCAGGTGGTGAACCTGAGCAGATGAACCAGTAGTCATAGTGCTGCTGTCTTATGTGAGACCCACCATTCTGACCAGCAGGCTGGTGGGTTACTGGTTCATGCCAGCCCCCATGTGGCAGCCAAGCCCACTTGTCTGTTCTCACATTGCTATAAAGAACTACCTGAGACTCAGTAATTTATAAAGAAAAGAGGTTTAATTGACTCACAGTTCCACAGGTTGTACAGGAAGCATGGCTGGGGAGGCCTACGAAAACTTACAATCATGGCAGAAGGCAAAGGGGAAACAAGCACATCTTCACATGGCCAGCAGGAAAGAGAGAGACAGAGACAGAGAGAGAGAGAGAGAGAGAGAGAGAAAAGAAGAAAGAAAGAGAAAGGAAAGAAAAAGAAGGAAAGAAAGAAAGAAAGAAAAGAAAAGAAAAGAAAAGAAAAGAAGGAAAGAAAGAAGGAAGTGCTACACACTTTCAAACAACCAGATCTCATGAGAACTCACTCACTGTCATGACATCATCCAATCACCTCCCACCAGGACCCTCCCCTAACATTGAGGATTATAATTCAACATAAGATTTGGGTGGTGACACAGAGCCAAATCATATCACCACCCAAGTTGAGGAAACCTGGAAGACCTTTACCCGGGTCCCACATAGAACATTGGTCATCATGATTTTGGCTACTGTGCATGAATGAGTGTCCTCCACCCTCTCCCACAATATTAGGTAAGCTGGGGAATAAAAGCCTTTGGCTATGTGTTCAGTTAAAAGTCGCCCATTGTTTGAGTGCCCTGAAACACGTCCTTGTCACCCCCCCCAGTCCTTTCTCTTATGACTTCATTTTATTGCTCTACCAGTTGTTTTATTTTCAGTTCTAAAATGTGTGTTTTGTTTGCAGTCTTATGTTTGCTTTGATTTTCTGTTAACTGTATATGGGCATTTGTTTAAAGCAGGACACTTGGTTGTGGGAGGCCCCCTATTGTGTTGACTCTGGGACACCAGAGTCACATTGTTCTCTGACCCCAGCTTGGGTTTGGGTTCACTGGTGGCCACCTCCTGGATGCCCCTGGTATTTGGTGATGGGACCCTCATTGGCTGAAACTCCGGCACTCTGGGTTTCCAGCACTGGCATTTTCGGCTACCTTCCAGATGCTCTGGGGTTTTCAGCATTGACATTCCCTCTAGGATTGTAGGTTATAATCCCTCTCCCTAGGGGAATAGTGGTCTTGCCTTTTTCTGCCCTGAAGTTAGAAGTTATTATTTTCCTAACAGGCAGTCGCAGGCTCCTTCTTGTGTGCTGACTTATAACTGCTTTGCTCAAACACCCTCTAAGCTGAAGGAACAGGGAGTTCCTAGGCTCCTGGCCTGACAGACAACCACCTACAATGGTAGAAAAGTGGCGCCTGAACATTTATTTTGGTGTCTCCACTGCTGGATAGGTTCTCCAGCAAGTCGATACCTCTGAGGTCTCCCCTTGGGTAACACTGTTTACCCCCTTCCCCTCCTCCCTTCCCATTCACCAATTGTTTAGCCCTCCTCTCTGCTTAACCCTCACTGTCTGTGGATTTTAGGCTCAACATGCTACTGCCCATTTGTAACTTGTAATCCACTTTTGTAATGCCTTGCTACCTATACTTACACCTTCTCTGCAGGAAGTGAGAATCTAAAAGTGAAAAATAATGACTCAGTTGCTTTCCCTCTTGCTAGACTTAGGAAGACTTCTGTGTCCTCTAAAACTTCTGTATCCATGGGGACAATGACGAGCATCTCAGAAGACTCACGACTAGGATATCTTTTAGGCTATTGGAGCAAATTCAAATTTGACTTAATGAAAAAGAAACTCATTTTCTATTGCAACACGGTTTGGGTTCCATACTAATTAGAAAACCAAATTTGGCGTAAACATGGTTCTATATATTGTAACGATAATTTACAACTGGACTTATTTTGTAAAAAAGAAGGAAAATAGGAAGAGGTCCCTTATGTACAGGCTTTTATGACCCTTTACTGGCTCATGTTACTTCCAGGCACCAGAAAGCTCCACCTGAGGATCCCCTCCTTGCTGGTTCCCCTAGAAGGCATATGTCTTTCCCAGAGTCTCCTCAGTCCCCCAGTTCTCAGGGGGTCCTGCCAGTACTCTAACGAAGGATTGTAGCTCAAGGTCATCAGACACTCCTCCCCCTCACCCAACTAGCCCAAGCCTATACCCCCATTCCCCCCAAAATAAGCCCAATCAATACCACCAGGAGTGGAGCCCCATATTAGCCCCTAAAGTAAAATCTGTGTCCATTGCAGGAGGTAGCTAATGGAAATGGGGATACATGTGCCATTTTCTATGTCTAATGTGGATTTATATAAGGAAAAATTTGGCCAGTTTTCAGAAAATCCAGGAAAGTTTATACAAGCGTGTGTTATGTTGACCATGTTCTTTGATTTAACTTTCATGACTTAGAAATATTATCATCTGTTCGCTGTGCTGTGGGAAAAAAGTGGAGGGAAGTATCTGTGGTTAAGCCAGTCAATTATGACAGAGTTAGAAATATAACTCAGGTGAAAGATGAAAATTCTGTTCTGTTTCTGGGTCATTTGATAGAGGAACTCGGGAAATATACCAGTGCATACCCAGGCTCCCCAGAAGGGCAAGCTCTCCTGGGTGTACATTTTATTACTAATCCTGCACCTGACATTAGGAAGAAGATAAAAAAGCAACGATGAGACCTCAAATCCCAATGAGCTAACCCTTTTTATTTATTTATTTATTTATTTATTTATTTATTTTGAGACAGAGTCTTGCTCTGTTGTCTTGGCTGGAATGCAGTGATGCCATCTTGACTCACTGCAACCTCCGCCTCCCGGGTTCAAGCTACTCTCATGCCTCAGCCTCCCGAGTAGCTGGGACTACAGGCACCCGCCTCTATGTCTGGCTAAGTTTTGCATTTTTAGTGGAGACAGGGTTTCAACATGTTGACCAGGCTAGTCTCAAATTCCTGGCCTCAAGTGATCCACCCACTTCAGCCTCCCAAAATGCTAGGATTACAGGCATGAGCTACCGCACCCAGACCCTAAGATCCAGATCTTACACGAGGACTTTAAAGTTTATAACAATAGGGACAGGGCAAAATAGGTGAGAAAGCAAAAACAAAAACAAAAACTAGCCAAAAGGCGCAATTGTTAACAGTTGCTTTAAGTCCCCTGCCACATCAGAATTACCCATGCCAAGAAAGAATCACGAGATTGGCATCTGGGATGCCTAGATAAGAGCCCCTGACTCACTGGCATACTGATTCACTAGGCCAGAATCAGCGTGCCCAGTGTAAACAAAAGGGTCATTGGCAATGAGAATGTACTAACTGCCCCTGGTGACACAGAAAAATAGCTCCCCATCACTACTGGAGCTAACCTTCTTTTTCTAGCCCCAGTGAGCGGGAATGTTGGACCCTTGGTCCAATGGACAGCTTTCCACAATGGCAGTTTTTTTGCTCTAAGTCTCTTGGCCAAAGGAAATTCCAAAGAAGTCTAAAACAAACAAACAAGCAAATTCAGGCCATGAAGGGAAACAGGAGGTTGGACACACCTCACTATGCCCTCTTTGAAATTTAGGCTTGGTTCACAAGGCCCTTCAAGAATATAGAAATAAAGTATCGGCCGGGCGCGGTGGCTCAAGCCTGTAATCCAGCACTTTGGGAGGCCGAGACGGGCGGATCACGAGGTCAGGAGATCGAGACCATCCTGGCTGACACGGTGAAACCCCGTCTCTACTAAAAAATACAAAAAAACTAGCTGGGCAAGGTGGCGGGCGCCTGTAGTCCCAGCTACTCGGGAGGCTGAGGCAGGAGAATGGCATGAACCCGGGAGGTGGAGCTTGCAGTGAGCCAAGATCACGCCACTGCACTCCAGCCTGGGCGGCAGAGCGAGACTCTGTCTCAAAAAAAAAAAAAAAAAAAAAAAAAAAAGAAATAAAGTATCAGCTCTAACCAGGAGACTTAGTCTTACTAAAAAGAAGGATCCCCTGAAGATCAATTACAACCCAAGTGAAAAGGTCCCATATCAGGCTGTTCTCACAGGTATTATAGAGAAATACCTGGGACTGGGTAATTTATAAAGAAAAGAGGTTTAACTAGCTTATGGTTCTGTGGGCTATACAGGAAGCATGATGCTGGCATCTGTTTGGCTTCTGGGGAGGCCCCAGGAAATTTACAATCATGGTGGAAGGCAAAGGGAGAGCAGGCACTTCACATAGCCAGAGCAGGAGCAAGATACAGAGGTTTCATACGCTTTTTTTTTGAGATGGAGTCTCACTGTGTCACCAGGCTGGAGTGCAATGGCAAGATCTTGGCTCACTGCAACCTCTGCCTCCCGGGTTCAAGTGATTCTCCTGCCTCAGCCTCCTGAGTAGCTGGGATTATAGGTGCATGCCACCATGCCTGGCTAATTTTTGTATTTTTAGTAGAGACAGGGTTTCACCACGTTGGTCAGGCTGGTCTCGAACTCCTGACCTCATGATCTGCCCACCTCAGCTTACCCTTTAATTATTTCCTGGGCTAAGCCAAGAACCCTCCCAGGCTAAGCCCCAATTTTGGGTCTTGCCTGCCCTGCATCACTCATTGGCTATGTGTATGTCTTTTTTTCAGAAGGATCTGTTTATGTCTTTTGTCCACTTAAAAAATGTTTGGGACCGGGCACAGTAGCTCACACCTGTAATCCCAGCACTTTGGGAGGCTGAGAAGGGTAGATCACGAGGTCGGGAGATTGAGACCATCCTGGCTACGGTGAAACCCTGTCTCTACTAAAAATACAAAAAATTAGCCAGGCGTGGTGGCGGGTGCCTGTAGTCCCAGCTACTTGGGAGGCTGAGGCAGAAGAATGGCATGAACTGGAGAGGTGCATCTTGCAGTGAGCTGAGATCGTGACACTGCACTCCAGCCTGGGCAACAGAGCGAGACTCCATCTCAAAAAAAAAAATGTTTGGGTACACAGTAGGTATATATATATATATATATGGAGTATATAGATACTACGATACAGTCATGCAATACATAACAATCACATCCCGACAAATGTGGTATGCATCCCTTAAATCTGTTGTGTTAGAAACAATCCAATTATACTCTGTTCGTTATTTTAAAATGTATAATCAAATTATTATTGACTATAGTCATGCTGTTGTACTACCAAATACTAGGTCGATAAGAATAACATTCTTTCTGGTGGACAGGGCCATGGCAGTGACCTGAGCTGCCACCTGACATGAATTTGCTGGAGCAGGCAGAAGAGCTCAAGGCTTTTGAGAGAAGACTTACTGAGTATATACATTGTTCACAACCTGCTACTGGACATTGGAGAATGCTTCTTCTAGTGGTATCTTTCTGTACAGCTACTGGTGCCTGGAACTGGTTGATAGATCCTGAGACACAAAAGGTGTCCTTCTTCACATCATTACGGAATCATCCATTTTTCACCATTAGCTGTATCACTCTAATAGGCTTGTTCTTTGCTGGAATACACAAGAGAGGAGTTGTACCATCAATTATAGCTGCTCAATGTCAAATGATATTAGCAGAATACAATATGTCTTGTGATGATACAGGAAAACTAATTTTGAACCCTAGGCCTCATGTTCAACGCCAATCTTCACTAATTGTTATTGGATGTAAAACAACCTTTATTTGAATAAGTGATACAGCAAAAAGCCATAAAGCATTCCTTTTGCGGTTAGATATGTAAAGGTCATAGCAACAACTGACAAGATGTGTGCAATATTTACCCAGATTATCTTGATGATGATGATTGACATTATCAGTGCTTTGGTACCTTTTATTACCTGTTTCAGTATTAGTGTCACCTTAGTACTTCAGATCCTTCAAAGATTTTTGCAGATGAAGTTTGTATATATGTTATGAAGTTAAACTTAAGAATAGAACCTCATTCAGTTTTTATAATGTATTTTTGCAAACTACTGTAAATAGCAAATCAATGCCAATGGTAAACAAAGAGGAAAATGTTGCGTGGTCTTTGTTCTGTACCAGTATTTCAGGAACATCTGCTTGCCATCTCCACAGCTCTTTAAAACTGGCTATTATGTGTGCCTTTCATTCTTACACTTTTAATCATACTTCAGGAAAAACATTGGATTCAGCTTAGACTGAGGAAAACTCCTCTCCATAATGTTGTAAGAAATTATAGGTGTTTTGCTAAACACTTTTTGTTAAACCAGATATTGAACTCCAGCAACTGTTGTGGTTATATTTTTCAGTTCATTGTTTTCATTGAGTGCTAAATATCCTTTATATTTTAAAATAATTTTTAAATACCCCCAAAGGCTTGTGAATATACAAGTCTACTTATAAATTATGTATTGTCTGGGACTTTGATAGTTATTGTTTTAGATAACTGGATTTTACACTGTGGTAGACAGGCTGTGACGTTAGTGTTGCACGGGTATAATTGATCATCCTGCGCCATCACCAGAATAACATGGGAGTGGTGCCACAAACTAGAGTCTACAATTCTCACTGTTTAGAGAGTGTTAATGACATGCCGTGTATGCATAATAACCACATGTACTATAATAGCCCTTAAAATTAAACTATTGGGATTGATATACATGCTTTACAGCACTGGAGGTGCTTTTACCTGTTTATTAGAAGATTTTGAAAAGGTTTAAATTATTTCATGAGCAATCTTTTAAATTTCATTTAATATAAAACCGAAAATTCAATAACAGGTTAAAAAACTTTGTTACAAGACTTTCACGTAAATGTGTTCATCTTAGCTTCCACATGGATAAAATGTTATTCTTTGAACTGTAGCAATAAAACAAATAAGTGATACAGCTTTGCTGTAAGAAGTCTGAAGAGGGTATTCTATATATTCTGCTTTGTTTTATTTTCTGTAAATTTTGTAGGTAAATATGTGCATAAAATAAATACTTTATATGAAAAGGAATAACATTCTAACTACTTTTTTGCTCTTTAACCATCCCCACTCCCCACCTCCCCCACTACCATCCGCAGCCTGTAGTAAGCATCCTTCTACTCTCTGTTTCCATGAATTCAATTGTTTTGATTTTTATATCCCACAAATAAGTGAGGACATGTGAAGTTTGTCTTTCCATGCTTGGCTAATTTCACTTAACAAAATGACATCCAGTGCCATCCATGTTGTAGCAAATGACAGGATCTCATTCTGTTTTGTGGCTGAATAGTACTCCATTGTGTATATGTACTACATTTTCTTTATCCATTCAGCTACTGATGGACACTTAGGTTGCTTTCAAATCTTGGCTATTGTGAACAATGCCATAACAAACATGGGAGTGCAGATATCTCTTTGATACATGGATTTCCTTTCTTTTGGGTAGATACCCAACAATGGGATTGCTAGATTGCATGGTAGCTCAATTTTTAGTTTTTTGAGGAAACTCCAAACTGTTCCTCATAGTGGTTGTATTAATTTACATTCCCACCAATGGTGTACGAGTGTGCCCTTTTCTCCACATCCTCATCAGCATTTGTTATTGCCTATATTTTGAATAAAAGCCATTTTAACCAGGATGAGATGATATTGTAGTTTTAATTTACATTTCTCTGATGTTGAGCACTTTTTCATATGCCTGTTTGCCATTTCTATGTCTTTTTTTGAGAAATGTCTGTTAAGCTTTTGCTTATTTTTAATCACATTATTAGATTTTTTCCTATAGAGTTGTTTGAGCTACTTATATATTCTGGTTATTGATGCCTTATCATGTCATGGGTAGTTTGCAAAATATTTTCTCCTATTCTGTGGGCTGTCTCTTCACTTTGTTGATTGTTTCCTTTGCTGTGCAGAAGATTTTTCATCTTGATGTGATCCCGTTTGTCCATTTTTGCTTTGCTTGCTTGTGATTATGGGGTATTATTCAGGAAACATTTGTCCAGGCCAATATCCTGAAGAATTTCCCCAGTGTGTTCTTGTAGTAGTTTCATAGCTTGAAGTCTTAGAATTAAGTCTTCAATTCATTTTGATTTGATTTTTATATATGGCAAGAGGTAGGGGTCTAGTTTCATTCTTCTACATATGGATATCCAATTTTCCCAGCACCATTTATTGAAGAGACTGTTTTTTCCCCAATGTATATTCTCTTCACCTTTGTCAAAAATGAGTTCACTATATGTGTATGGATTTGTTTCTGGGATCTCTATTCTGTTCCATTGGTCTATGTGTTTGCTTTTATGCCAGTACCATGCTATTTTGGTTACGATAGCTCTGTAGTATAATTTGAAGTCAGGTAATGTGATTCCTCCAGTTTTATTTATTTATTTATTTTTGCTCAGGATAGCTTTGACTATTCTGGGTCTTTTGTGGTTCCATCTAAATTTTAGGATTATTCTTTCCATTTCTGTGAAGAATGTCATTGGTATTTTGATAGGGGTTACATGGAATCTGTAGATTGATTTCAGTATTGTAGACATTTTAACAAGATTGATTCCTCCAATACATGTACATGGAATGTCTTTCCATTTTTTGGTGTCCTCTTTAATTTCTTTCACCAGTGTTTTACAGTTTTCATTTTAGAGATCTTTCATTTCTTTGGTTAAGTTTATTCCTATGTATTTAATTTTATTTGTGGGTGCTGTAAATTAGATTACTCTTTTATTTCTTTTTCAGATTGTTCACTGTTGGCATACAGAAATGCTTCTGATTTTTGTGTGTTTATTTTGTATCCTACAAGTTTATTTATTTATCAGTTTTTATAGTTTTTTGTTGTGTCTTTAGGTTTTTCCAAACATAAGATCATATCTGCAAGCAAGGATAATTTGACTTCTTCCTTCCCAATTTGGATGCCGCTAATTTCTTTATCTTTTCTGATTGCTCTAGCTAAAACTTACAGTACTATGCTGAATAACAGTGGTGAAAATGGGCATCCTTTCCTTATTCCAGATCTTAGAGGGAAGGCTTTCCAGTTTTTCCTATTCAGTATGATACTGGCTGTGGGTCTGGGTCTGTTGTATATGGCTTTAATTATATGGAGGTATGTTTCTTCTATACTCAGTTTTTTGAAGGTTTTTATCAAGAAGGGATGTTGATTACATCAAATGCTTTTTCAGCACCAACTGAAATGATCATATGGTTTTTATCCTTCATACTGTTGATATGATGCATCACATTGATTAATTCACATATGTTGCACCATGCTTGCATCTCTGAGATAAATCTCACTTGATCATGATGAATCATTTTTTAATCTGTTGTCGAATTCATTTTGCTGGTGTTTTGTTGAGGATTTTTGCATCAATATTCATCACAGATATTGGACCCTACCTTTTTTTTTTTTTTTTTAAATCTCTGTTTGTCTGGTTTTGGTATCAGGGTAATGCTGGCCTTGTGAAATGAATTTGTGAGTACTGCCCCCTCCTCTGTGTTTTGAAATAGTTTAAGTAGAATTGATGTTAGTTCTTCTTTAAATGTTTGGTAGGAATTCAGCAGTGAAACTATGAAGTCCTGGGCTTTTGTTTACTGGGAAAATTTTTATTATGGCTTCAATCTCATTGTTTGTTATTGGTCTGTTCAGGTTTTGGATTTCTTCCTTGTACATTCTTGGTAAGTTTTATGTTCCTGGGAATTTATCCATTTCCTCTGGATTTTCCAATTTATTGTCATATAATTGCTCACAGTAGCCACTAATGATCCCTTGAATTTCTGTGGTATCAGTTATAATGTTTCCTTTTTCATCTTTGATTTTATTCATTTGAATTTTCTTTCTTTTTTTCTTATTTGGGCTAAAGGTATGTCAGTTTTATCTTTTCAAAAAAAAAAAAAAACCAACTTTTTGATGGATCATTTGTAGATTCTTCGTTTCAATTTCATTTATTTCTGCTCTGATGTTTATTATTTCTTCTACTAATTTTGGGTTTGCTTTGCTCTTGCTTTTCTAATTCTTTAAGATGCATCATTAGGTTGTTTATTTGAAGTTTTTCTTCTTTTTTTTTTTTTTTTGAGACGGAGTCTTGCTCTGTCACCCAGGCTGGAGTGCAGTGGCCGGATCTCAGCTCACTGCAAGCTCCGCCTCCCGGGTTTACGCCGTTCTCCTGCCTCAGCCTCCCGAGTAGCTGGGACTACAGGCGCCCGCCACCTCACCCGGCTAGTTTTTTTGTATTTTTTAGTAGAGACGGGGTTTCACCGTGTTAGCCGGGATCGTCTCTCGAGCTCCTGGCCTCGTGATCCGCCCGTCTCGGCCTCCCAAAGTGCTGGGATTACAGGCTTGAGCCATCGCGCCTGGCCGTTTTTCTTCTTTTTTGATGTGGGAACTTAGAGATATAAATTTCCTTCTGCTTTTACTGAATCCCATAGGTTATGGTATGTTGTGTTTCCATATTCATTTATTTCAAGACATTTTTCAATTTCCTTATTAATTTCTTCTGGTCATCAGGAGCCTATTGTTTAATTTCCATGTTTGTATGGTTTCTAAAATTCGTATTGTTATTTATTTCTAGTTTTATTCTATTGTGTTCAGAGAAGATGCTTGATGTTATTTCAATTTTTTTGAATATTTTATGGCTTATTTTGTGACCTAACATATGGCATGGCCTATCCTGGAGAATGATCCATGCAATGAGAAAAGGAAAGCGTAGTCTACAGTTGTTGCATGAAATTTTCTGTAAATATCTGTTAGATTCATTTGTTCTATATTGCAGATTAAGTCTGATGTTTCTTTGTTGATTTTCTGTCTGGATGATCTGTCCAATGCTGAAAGTGGGGTTTGTAGTCTCCAACTATTATTGTATTGAAGTATATATCTCTCTTTAGCTCTAATAATATTTGCTTTATATATCTGGGTATTCCTGTGTTGGGTGCATATATATTTACACTTGTTATATCTTTTTGCTGAATTGACTCCTTTATCATTATAGAGGGCCTTTGGGAGTTTGCCTTATCATTATATAATGGCATTCTTTGTCTCTTATTGTTTTTGTCTTAATCTATTTTGTCTGATATAACTACTCTTCCTGTTTATTGGTTTCCATTGGCATGAAATATCTTTTTACATCTCTTTATTTTCAGTCTATCTGTATCTTTATAGGTGACGTGTGTTTCTTCTAGGCAACAGGTCATTGGGTCTTGATTTTTTATTCATTCAGCCATTTACATTCAATGCTATTATTGATAAGTAACGATTTACTCCTGCCATTTTGTTATTTGTTTTCTGCTTGTTTTGTCATCTTCTATTCCTTATTTCCTTCCTTCCTGTCTTTGTTTTAATGAAGGTAATTTTCTCTGGTGGTATGGTTTAATTTCTTGCTTTTTATTTTTTGTGTATCCATTGTAAGTTTTTTTGATTCGAGATTACTATGAAACTTGCCAATACTATCTTATAACCCATTATTTTAAACTAATGGAAACTTAACACCAATTGCATAAACAAAGAAACAAATAAACTAAAAGGAAAATAATAAAAACTCTACACTTTAACTTCCTTCACCTCCCTGCTTTTTATCTTTTTGTTCTCTATCTTTATGTCTTATTGTATTGTCTATGCCTTTTAAAGTTGTTTTAATTATTATTTTTGACTGGCTCATCATTTAGTCTTTGTACTTAAGAGAAGAGTAGGTTATACACCACAATTACAGTGTTACAATATTCCATGTCTTTTTTGTGCTTACTATTACCAGTGAGTTTTGTACCTTCAGATTACTGCTTTTCTTTTCCTTTATTTTTTTTTTTCAAGACAAGGTCTTCCTCTGTCGCCCAGGCTGGAGTGTGGTTTGATCATGGCTCACTGCAGCCATGCCCTTCTGGGCTCAAGTGATCCTCCTGGTTCAGCCTCCCAACTAACTAAAACTATAGGCATGTGCCCATATACCTGCCTAATTTTAAAATTTTTTGTAGAGATGGGGTCTTGCTATGTTGCACAAGCTGTTCTCGAGTTCCTGGGCTCAAACAATTCTCCTGCCTTGGCCTTCCAAAGTGCTGGGATTACAGGTGCGAGCCACTGCACCCAACCCAGATTATTTTTTATTGCTTGTTAACATCCCTTTCTTTCAGATTGAAGAACTCCCTTTAGCATTTCTTGTAGAACAGGTCTGGTGTTGGTGACATCCCTCAGCTTTGGATTGTCTGGGAAAGTCTTTATTTCTCCTTCATGCTTGAAGGATATTTTTGCCGAATATACTATCCTAGAGTAAAAAGGTTTTTCCTTCAGCACTTTAAGTATGTTATGCATCTCTCCTGGCCTGTAAGGTTTCCACTGAAAAGTCTGGTGCCAGATGTATAGAAGCTCCACTGGATGTTATTTGTTTCTTTTCTCTTGCTACTTTTAAAATCCTTTCTTTATCCTTGACATTTGGGAGTTTGATTATCAAATGCCTTGAAGTCGTCATCTTTAGTTTAAATCTGATTGGTGTTCTACAGCCTTCTTGTACTTGAATGTTAATATCTTTCTCTAGGTTTGGGATGTTCTCTGTTATTATCCCTTTGAATAAACTTTCTACCCCTATCTCTTTCTCTACCTCCTCTTTAGGGCCAATAACTCTTAGATTTGCCATTTTGAGGGCAAATTTCTATTTTCTAGATCTTGAAGGCATTCTTCATTCTTTTAAATTCTTTTTTCTTTTGTTTCTCTGTGTATTTTCAAATAGCCTGTACTGAAGCTCACTAATTCTTTCTTCTGCTTGATCAATTCTGCTATTAAATACTCTGATGCATTCTTCAATATGTTAATTGCATTTTAAACTCTATAATGTCTGCTTTATTCTTTTAAATTATTTTAGTGTCTTTGTTAAATGTATGTGATAGAATTCTGAATTCTTTCTCTGTGTTATCTTGAATTTTTTGAGTTTCCTGAATACAGCTATTTTGAATTCTCTTTCTGAGAGGTCACATATCTCTGTTTCTCCAGGATTGGTCCTTGGTGCCGTATTTAGTTGGGCGAGGTCATTTTTTCCTGGATGATCTTGGTGCTTGTGGTTGTTTGGTGATGTCTGGGAATCATAGAGATAGGTTTTTGCTGTAGTCGTCACAGTCTGGGCTTGTTTGTACCTGTCTTTCTTGGGAAGGCTTTCCAGGTATTTGAAGGGACTTGGGCCCCAAGCCCAATAATCTTGTGGCTTTTGCAGACTTTTACAGGTATTACCTTGGTGATCTTGGATAAGATCTGGAAGAATTCTCTGGATTACTATGCCGAGGCTCTTGTTCTTTTCCCTTACTTTGCCCCAAACAAACAGAGTCTTTCTCTTTGTGCTGATCCACCTAGAGCTGGGGGTGGGGTGATACATGCTCCCCTGTAACCACCACCACTGGGACTGTGCTGGGTCAGACCCGAAGCACTGGGTCTCACTGAAGGCCTATTGTGATCACTACCTGGCTACAGCCTATGTTTACTCAAGGCCTTAGGGATCTACAATCAACAGGTGGAGAGTCCAGTCAAGTTTGTGTCCTTCCCTTCAGGGTGACGAGTTCCCCCCAGGCCCCAAGCAGGTCCAGAGATGATGTCTGGGAGCCGGGGATTAGAGTAAAAAACCTTAGGAATTTACCTGGTGTTCTACTCTACTGTGGGTAAGCCTGCCTTCAAACCACAAGACAAAGTCCATACCACTCTTCTCTCCCCTTTCTGCAGCTAAAGGACTCTCTCCCAGTGGCCACCAGCACCACCAGCCCATGGGAAATTCTGCTAGACCACCACCAATGTTCACTTAAAGTTCAAGGACTCTTCATTTAGCTTCTGGTGAATGCTGCCAGGTCTATGACTCACCCTTCAGGGCAGTATACTCCACTCTGGCCCAGGGCAGGTCCATAAATGCTGTCCCAAGAGCCTAGGCCTGGACTTGGGGACCCCAAGAGCCTGCTTTGTGCTCTATCCCATTGTGGCCGAGTTTGTATCTAAGGTGCAAAGCAAAGTCCTGTTTACATTTCCCTCTGCTTTTCTCAAGCAGAAGGAGTCTTTCATGGTAGCCACCACAGCTTGGAATGTGCTGAATCTCATTTGAGACCAGCACATCTGAGTCTCACTCGAGACCCACAGCATACAACCTGGGTATCGCTGTTGGTTATTAAGTGCCCAAGGGCTCTTTAGTCAGCAGGTGATGGATTCTGCCAGGACTGGGCCCTTCCCTTCAAGGCAGCAGTTTCTTTTATGGCCAAGGATATGTCTAGAAATGTCATTTGGGAGCTAGGGCATGAAATAGGTGCCTCATGACTCTGTCCAGTGCCCCATCCTATTGTGACTGAGCTGGTATCCAATGTGGAAGACAAAGTCTTCTTTACTTTTCATTCTCTTTTACTCAAACAGAAAAGAAGGAGTCACTTTCGTTGCTGCAAGCTGAGCTACCTGAGGTAGGGGAGGGGTGGTGCAAATACTCCCTTAGCTGCTCCGGCTGGTATCTCCTTAGGGCTTATGTTGCCCTGGTCCACTGGCTGTAAGCCCAGTGCAGCATTAGGACTTGTCTAGAAATTGTAATCCTTGTGTCCTAGACTGCCTTTCAAATTTACCTAGGACCTTAGAGCACTTTAGCCCAAGGTGGTGAGGCTTGCCAAAACTTCAGTTCTGACTGCTAGGATAGATGATTACCCTCTGGCTAGCACTGGTCCAAATGCTACCTCTGTGTGCAGATGCTAGCTGAGCCCTGTACTGCTTTGCTCTCTGCAAACTGCCTCTTCTTTTTTCCTTAAAAATCTTCTTGTCATTCCTGTTAATTGAAGTGTATATTCAGGACACCTTAAATCTATGCTCCAGTGTGGCCATCCTAAAGCTTTGGGTTCAAATAAACTCTACACTTAATCATATTTTAAAAATCTCATTATTTGAGGTTGACAAATTTTGATCAATATTCTTGCTTTTACTAACCTAATAAAAATATGAAACACATGTCTTCTACATTAGTTTTCTATTTCCATGTAACAAAATACCACAAACTCAGTGGCTTAAAATAACCCATGTATTTGGTTCACAGTTGGGTAAGTTAGAAGTCTAGGCATGATGTGACTGGGTTCTCAGCTGAGGGTCTTGTGAGACTGAAATTGAAAAGGTGTCATTCAGGCTGCAGTCTCATCTGGAGCTTGGGGTCCTTTTCCAAGCTTACATAGTTGTGGCAGAATTTAGGTTTTTTTTTTTTATTTTATTTTTTTATTTTTTTATTTTGTGGTAGCTGTAGAACTGAGTTCCTATGTTCCTCCTGGCTATCTGCCAGTTGCCACTCTCAGCCTCCAGATATCACTCACATTCCTTGACACACGGCCTCTTTATCTTCAAAGCCAGGAATGGAAAATCTACCTCACACTGAATCTCTTTTATGCTTCAAATCTCTCTGACTTAAGGAAAAACTAGTCCCTTTAAGGACTAACATGATTAGAGCCGACCCATTTAGTAATTGCCCTTTAGATTTAACTCAATGATTTGAGATTTTGATTGCATCTGCAAAATCCCTTTTGCCAAATAATGTAACATAATCATAGGAGTGACATCTCGTCATACTCATAGGTTTCATCTTTAAACAAGAAGAGGGAATTATACAACTGTCAAGGTCATAGGGGATCATCTTAAAATTTTGACTACCACAACCTTTCTTAGAGGCCTTAGATGATGCCCATATAATTCAAGGGGACTTGAAACTTAAGTGCCATTAGCTTCAAGGTGAATTCACCTCTGTATCGCCTCTACCCATTCACTTTTTCACTTCTCTCATGCAAACATGTTCTGCTAATGAGCTCCTAACCATGGATTAGTTACTGCTTACAATTCTAACAGAAGTTACATGATTAATTTCCTGACATTATTTTTGCTGCTAAGATTTTTAGCATTTACCTAAATTGGAGATGATAGATATTCACATCTTGTGCCCTCAACAAAAGGCAATCATAATGATTTCTCATATATCTACTGAAGTATGGCAGGTTAGGAGAGACACAAAGGCCAACTGCAAGGTAAGAGTACTTGTTCTCTAGAAACCTCTGGGAATCTCACCATTCCTGAGTATCTGCCGTGTGCTGCACATGGGGACAGCTGCTTTATGTGGGCTGGCTGGCTAACATTTATGCCCCCTCACCAGTGTGTGAGGTAGGGATTGTTACCAGGTAAATAGGAATTTGGAGAAGATAATGTCTAGTGTGGACTGGAGTTATTAGAGAAAAATTCAAAGAACAGACTGGGTGTGGTGGCTCACGTCTGTGGTCTGTAATCCCAGCACTTTGGGAAGCCAAGGCCAGCAGATCACTTGAGTCCAGGAATTTGAGATCAGCCTGGGCTACATGGTGAAATTCCATCTCTACAAAAAGTACAAAAATTGGCTGGGCATGGTGGCACGTGCTTGTAGTTCCAGCTACTCAAGAGGATGATTGAGCCTGAGAGGTCAAGGCTGCAGTGAACCATGATCATACCACTGCACTCCAGTCTGGGTGACAGAATAACACCCTGTCTCAACAACAAAAAAAAAATCAAAGAACAAGTAAATGACCAAATTAGTCTGCTTTATTTTCTGATTTTGCCTTGTCATTCTCCTGTTCTCAAAGGCCCTGGCATTTAGGGCTCTTCAGAATCCAGCCTGAATCACAGATTCTAAGCTTTGTCTTTCAATTTTCCTCTGCTTCAGCTGAAAGAGACCCCCGTCATCATTGTGACTCAAACATACTTTACACTTACTTCTGTGCCCTTGCTGTGCCATTCTCCTAGAATGAGTAATTCTGCTAGGCCTGGTAGCATAAAGGTCTATATCACATAAAGGCTTTGCTCCTTGGGATATTTCAGGAGCATGAAAATAGACCACAATTTCTAAGAACCATTAGTAGCCAGCCCTACGACAGCACAGGCTTTACATCATCATGTTTCTGGAGAAAACCAGCTAGTACAGCTCAGGCTAGTGAAAAAGGGATGCTTGCAGAACATTATGGACCCATTTGTTTGTAGTTTGTGTCTGGTTTCATCACTTGATATGGTACATACAGATCTCCTTCACTTTGAATATCTTTGACCTCTTCTCCTATCCTTCCTTACATGTCCTCTTATGCTATAAGTTCCTCAATTTCTTTTCATTTGTTCTTTGGATAAATACATGAGGACTTTTCTTCTGCCAAACTGAGCATAGGTAGAAAAATGTCCTTCCTACTGAAGAAGATCATAGCCAGCCTTGTCCACAAAAGGCTCCTAAGTTGACATGCATTAAAAAATGTCTCCCCTGAAGAAAAAACACAGAGGAGAGACATTCCCAGTCCCGTCACAGAAAGAATGTTAAGACCATAATGACATACAAGATACACAATGAATTGCTGCATTCAATCACTTGCACCATCATCTCTTATATATTCTTTGCATTGCATATTTGCCACTTATTTTTATTTATTTATTTATTTTTGAGACAAGGTCTGTCTCTACTGCCCAGGCTGGAGTGCAGTGGTGTGATTTTGACTCACTGCAACCTCCGCCTCCCTTGCTCAAGCCATCCTCCCACCTCAGCCTCCTGAGTAGCTGGGACTACAGGCGCACACCACCATGCCCGGCTAATTTTTGTATTTTTAGTAGAGATAGGGTTTCGCCATGTTACCCAGGCTGGTCTCAAACTCATGAGCTCAAGCGATCCACCTGCCTCGGCCTCCCAAAGTGCTGGGATTACAGGTGTGAGCCACCACACCCAGCCACATATTTGCCGCCTTAGTAATAACCAACCTAACACCTGTTTGAATGAAGTCAAATTGTCATTTTTGCACATCCCTGAATTCAGAATGGATTTTGAAAATTTACAAATATATGTTTATAAGTGCTATAAGGATACAATTCTATAAATCTACTGTTGAACTCATTTATAGATGAGAAAACAGAAAGAGAGATGAAATAAACTGCTAAATTCATCTAGCAAGAAAAAAGGCCACAAAAAAGGTTGGCTTTGGAACCCACATCTATGGATTCTCAGCTGTTCTTATTATACTCCATAATGAGCCTGTATAATTCGGGAGGGCGTTGCTCTCAATGTTGCACTTTCTAAAGTTATTCAGAATGTATTTCAAGGTTCGGCCCCTGTTGAAAGCTGCTCCCGGGAAAGTGAGCTCCAGCCACGGTTGCATACAGCCAGGGTGGGCAGCACAGATCTTTTCAGGAAGCAGGAGCTGAAAGTATCAGAAGGCAGGCAGGACAGCCATGCAGGAAAGGGAGAAGGGAGTTAGCACTGGGCAGCTGCTGCCATGACAACAGTATCCAGGGGGTGTGGCCTTTCTCTGGGGGATCTGAGAAAGCCCAGGGTGGGTTTCTCCTCCAGGGATTCCTGTTGCTGGGGAGGCTGCACTTCTGTGGCAGAAACAGAGCCCTTCTTCTTTGCGAGTCCCCTTGGTTTCACTTTGCAGGGCCTGTCTGCCTGGACTTGAGGAGTTCTGCCCTCTCCAGCCCGGAGGCTCCCTCTGTGGCTGCTGCCTCTGCATTCTTTCCTAATGGCACTAATGGCAGTACCTGCTCTCAGACTTGCAGCTGTTGACTGCCGCAGGCCCTGTCCAGCCTGTGGCTCTCATGGGCTCCTCCCCTTCCCCAGGGGAAATACCCAAGCAGGAAAAGCAATGACAGAAACCTCCTGTTTTCTGCTTGTGGCCTCATCCTAATTGGGGCCTAAAGACACGCACATACACACACACACACACACACACACACACACACACCCTGTATATGCTCAGAGAAACAAGGAAGGGGCTCTGAGGAAAGGCCAGGTAGCAACTCAGGCTGTTGGAAATGCACAGGGACAGGGAAGATGGGTCCAGACCTGGGCTGAAGGGAGACAGTACCAGGCTTGGGTCTGGGCAAGACTTATGTTGTCATTCACTCCCTGGAGGCTCTGGAGATGTGGCAGCCTCCTACCCCTCTCCTTGCCTCTGTTTGTATCATTTTTTCTCCCTAAATGGTGGGGGCGAGGGCTGTGGTAGAACCATGAATGAGGTCCCTTCCAGCTCTAGGAAGCTATGATTCCACCCTGCCCACCATGCTGAGGAGGGAGGAACACCTTTTGGCCTGAGTGGGGACCACCTGCAGACTGTGGCTGCTGCTGCATTTCCCGGAATCCAGACAAGCTCAGAGTACAGAACTCATTCTATTTTGGCCTTCCATGCTGTGCTCTAACACAGTCATAGCTTACTCTTTACTTCAGGTACTCTTTTTTGTTTTTTTTTGAGACGGAGTCTCGCTCTGTCACCCAGGCTGGAGTGCAGTGGCTCGATCTCAGCTCACTGCAAGCTCCGCCTCCTGGGTTTACACCATTCTCCTGCCTCAGCCTCCCGAGTAGCTGGGACTACAGGCGCCTGCCACCTCGCCCGGCTAGTTTTTTGTATTTTTTAGTAGAGACGGGGTTTCACCGTGTTAGCCAGGATGGTCTCGATCTTCTGACCTCGTGATCCGCCCGTCTCGGCCTCCCAAACTGCTGGGATTACAGGCTTGAGCCACCGCGCCCGGTCAACTTCAGGTACTCTTTAAAGGGCAAAAAACAACCTCAGTCTGAGGTGTGGGTGACAGAGGTTGGAACAGAGGAGATGAGTCAGTCCTGGATATTTGGTTCAACAAGCATATATTGAATGGGTGTTCTGTCCTTTGTCCTGTATATGCTGATGAGTAAGCCACAAATGTCCTTGAGCAGTTCATTAACTTATAAAGGATATATGTGCTTAAACATGGTTTTAGTACATAGCAATGAAGTCTAAGTCACCGGATACTTCAGGCAAGAACACCTAACTCATCTGAGAGTAAGTGGTACTTTAGTTGAGTTTTAATGATTTAATAGAATTTTGCTGAACAGAGAATGGAAGGGCAGTCTAGACTGAAGTAGCAGCATCAGCAAGGGCATGGAGGCCTAGCCTCAAAGGCTTTACTAGACCAGACCAGTCAAAGTCTCACAAGAATTCAGATGACAAATGTCCATTACAGAAGCCAGTTTGGCAGTGCCCCCTAAATGCACCTTATGACCCAACAATTCCACTTCTAGTCACCAATCCTAAGAAATGCAGAGATATACAAGGAGGCATGAACAAGAAAGGCCATTGCAGCGTGTTTGTAATAGTAAAGCACTGGAAACATATATCTCTATAATTAGGGAATACATTGCAGTATGTTCAGAGTCTGCAATGGGTGCAGCAGCTACATATGAACTAGATCTATAGGTAATAATATGGATAGTTTTCCAGGATATACTATTGAATGAAAAAAAGAACATTTTGCTGAATGAAACGTAGGATAGGATGCCATTTATGTAATGTCATTTCAAGCCTATGAATATATATGTATTTATATTTATATATGTGTAAGTATATTATATATGTATATATGACATCTATTAATATGTTTTTTATAACATATAGTACATAAGTGTGTGTGTGTGTGTATATATATATAGTTTTTTTTTTTTTTTTTTTTTTTTTGAGACAGAGTCTCGCTCTGTCACCCAGGCTGGAGTGCAGTGGCCGGATCTCAACTCACTGCAAGCTCCGCCTCCTGGGTTCACGCCATTCTCCTGCCTCAGCCTCCTAAGTAGCTGGGACTACAGGCGCCCGCCACCTCGCCCGGTTAGTTTTTTTGTATTTTTTTAGTAGAGACAGGGTTTCACCGTGTTAGCCAGGATGGTCTCGATCTCCTGACCTCATGATCCACCCGTCTCGGCCTCCCAAAGTGCTGGGATAACAGGCTTGAGCCACCGCGCCCGGCCTATATATAGTTTCTTATGTGAGTTACTGCTCCATGTACTTTGCCCATTTTCTCTTGGGTGAGCAGTTTTTTACTTTTAAAAGATATTATGTCTAAATCTATATGTTTAAATATTTCATTACAGTTTCTCATGTGCCATTTAACATTCTTTGAGATACATTTTTTACTTTAAATATTTTAAAAGAGATAATTCTTTTTTTTTTTTTTTTTTTGAGATGGAGTCTTGCTCTGTCGCCCGGGCTGGGGTGCAGTGGCCGGATCTCAGCTCACTGCAAGCTTCGCTTCCCAGGTTCACGCCATTCTCCTGCCTCAGCCTCCCGTGTAGCTGGGACTACAGGTGCCCGCCACCTTGCCCAGCTAGTTTTTTGTATTTTTTAGTAGAGACGGGGTTTCACCGTGTTAGCCAGGATGGTCTCGATCTCCTGACCTTGTGATCCGCCCGTCTCGGTCTCCCAAGGTGCTGGGATTACAGGCTTGAGCCATCGCGCCCGGCCGAAAGAGATAATTCTTTATTAATTTTTCTGATTGTAGAAGCATGCTTGTAGCATAAAATTCAAACCCTGTAACAGTGGGGCATGAGAGTAGCAGAGTGTTCACAAATTTTCTGACATCTAAAAGACGAATGCCACTAGACTCGGCAATGAGAAAGAAAGTGTGAAATTTTAGGAGCAAACAAAGCATAATGGTCTGACTTAAGAGTCAGACAAATTTGAATTCGAATACAGGTTTCTCCACTGACTGGCTGTGTGACCCTGTGTAAGCCACCTTAACTTTTCTGGGCTTCAGTTTTCTCATCTATGATAAGCAATACCTTCCTAAAAGTGTTAAAAGGATTAAAGGAAACTCCAAGTATGAAGTGTCTGCCCCAAAGCAGGTGCTTGACCATTTTAAATTTCTTTCCTCAACTCCAAACAAAGCCAGTGATCTTTCCCTCGCCTTATGCTTTTTGGGGAGCCGGTCCGTACATGTGGCCCTCAGACATAGGTCTCTGAGACCAAAAAGCACAATTTTATTTTCATCATTGACATCACCATCAAGGAGTGTGGTTGATGGAATACTCATACAGATGAATGTCATGGCACATATGTAAATAAAAGTAAGAGAATAAAGAAAATAGGCCAGGCGCGGTGGCTCACGCCTGTAATTCCAGCACTTTGGGAGGCTGAGGTGGGTGGATCACGAGGTCAGGAGATCAAGACTATCCTGGCTAACACAGTGAAACCCCATCTCTACTAAAAATACAAAAAAAAAAAAAAAAAAAAAAGACGCATGGTGGTACGCGTCTGTAGTCCCAGCTACTCGGGCTGAGGCAGGAGAATCACTTGCACCCAGGAGGTGGAGGTCGCAGTGAGCCGAGATCGTGCCACTGCACTCCAGCCTGGGTGACAGAGTGAAAAAAAAAAAAAAAGAAAATATATGCTCTGTAAGATATAATTACATGTATAAAAATGAATACATAAAGGCATTTAAATGTATTTTTTATATAATATAATATACATGTATACTTTATAACAAAGTAAATGGATCGAATACAAAAAAGGAGATATACACACAATGTAAGTACATGCTCCTCAATATTAATAATTCTCTTCTCTGGGTAGAGGAAGTATAGGCATCTTCTTCTTACACTTTTCTGCATTTCCATATATTTTCTAGTAGAAACATGTAACTTCTACAATCAGAGAAAAAGTGAAAATAGTATAAGACAATTCAGTTAAAACACACATACATGCACACGCTTATCTTGACTTGAGACAAGGAAAAACCACCTAACTATATGTTGCTTCTTGGGTCACCTCAATCCCCAAGAAGAGCCTGATACTTGTGTGGGTCCAGTGTGAGTCGGGGTTGAGACATTCCCTTCCCAAATATCAAGCCTCTCCACCAGCTCTCCTATCAGTTTCTCTCCTCCCTGCTCTCCTTTGTTAGCCGTGTTCGACCCACAATTCTGACTCTGGTCACTGGGTGGCACTTACTTCTATTTGTAAACATTCTCCTGAAACAGGTATTGTCTTGGTAAAAAGAAAGTTTAAAGAAAAAGTTTATTTTTTTTACACACAAGATATGAACCAGTGTGTTCAGTAGAATCCCACTTCTGTTTGAAAAATACGTATTCATGGAAAAGGATAGAAGAGCATACAGTTGCATTCTTCATTCATTCATTTAATTCAACAAATACTCCTGGGCCACTTGCTATGTTCCTGGTATCATAAACCAAAATTGATATTTCCATTCTAATCTCTTTTCTAAACTTCAAACACATATCTAACTGCCTGCTAGACATTTCTACCTGGAGTGAGATAAAAATGCGAAAACTCACCCAAATCCACAAACCAACAAGAATATCATACTCAGTAAGTGTAAATCAATGATTCCCTCAGCCCTAAAAAGCTACCATCTAAATTGGTGGTCGTGTGGTAGAGTGGGAAGAACATATAATTTGACGCAAACAAATCTGAGCTAGAAGACAGGATCTGCCTCCTATTTATCTGTGAAATATTATCCCTCATTTGTAAAATAATTATTTGTTTAGATTAGTATTTCCCAATGGGGGAAGGAGTTGTCTCTGGTCCTTTTCTAGGGACCCTGAGCCTGATCCTTTCTATGCTGCTTCACCACTCCAGGGAGTTCCCAGTCATATGCATTGTTTCCTAAGAGCAGGGGGACCCTGGTTAGTAGAGGACTCTCTCTCCATGATCCTGGACCCTCAATGCTTTCTGCTCTGGAGTTGGCAAGGCAAGTTGCTGCTTGGACATGTGATAGAGATACCAGCCCTCTGTGTGGGCAGGAAGGTGGCGAGAGGCTGTCTTAGTCCATTTTCTGCTGTTATGACAGAATACCTGAGACTGGATTTTTTTTGTTTGTTTTGAGACAGGGTCTCCATTGCTCAGGCTGGAGTGCAGTGGCACCATCATGGCTCACTGCAGCCTCGACTTCCTGGGCTCAAGCAATCCTCCCACTTCAGCCTCCCAAGTGACTGGGACTATAGGCACACACCACCATGCCCAGCTATTTTTTTTTTCTGCTTTTTGTAGAGACGGCATCTTACTATGTTGCCTAGGCTGGTATTGAAATCCTGGGCTCAAGCGATCCTCCTGCCTTGGCCTCCTAAAGTGTTGGGATTACAGGCATGAGCAACCGTGACCAGCTCTAGGATAATTGATAAAGAATAGAAACTTATTATCTTACAGTTTTGGAGGGTGGGAAGTCCAAGATCAAGACACTGGCATCTGGGATGGGCCTTCCTATTGCATTCTTACATGCAGGAAGGCAGAGGGCAAGAAAGAGGAACTCTGTGTTTTCATGTGGCAGAAGAATGGGAGAGAACCCATTCCTGCAAGCCCTTTTTATGATGGCATTAATCCATTCATGAGGGTACAGCCCTCATGACCTAAAAACCTCCCATTAAGCCCCATATCCCACATCCGTGTTTCACTGAGGATTAAATTTCCAGCATATGAATTGTGGGAAACACATTCAAATCATAGCAGAGGCCCAGGGGCTCTGGATGCTGCTGACCCTCCACCACTAATGCCTTAAAAAGCATCTTCACACCAATTCACAGCTTGACTGTCCTGGCTCCCAAGTCGTGAGCTGGGCCTGCAGTGCATGGAGGTTTTCAGATAGGAGGTGACACCCCTTTTCTCCTGACTTGTAGGACCACATGTCTTTGCAAATTCCCTTTATCTGGGGTCTCCAGTACTTCAGGGTCTGTACTAACTCAAACATCAGATGCACTGCACCAGGCAGACACATAGCTAAAGTCTTTGCAGAACCAACCAAACAGGCCAGGACACATCAAGGCCCTTCTGGGAGCCTGAGCAAGGTGGGTGGGAGAGGGATGGGTGAGGTTTTGTGTGCTGTTTAACCCCATTTTTGCCCCAGTCTTCTTGGGGCTATTTCACTGGACTCTGAGAGACGGGTCAGCCTCTTCTGCTTCAACCCCAAGTTACCTGGTCAGATCTGTTCAGACATCTGTTTGCTCAAAGACTATCCCAATGAATGTTTCCTGCCAGGATGCTTTGGGGCTTTATCTCCTCCCCTGCAAAATGTTCCCCAAAAGAGAAAGGGAAAGGGAGGGAGAGGCAAAGTGCTCTGACCTGCAATGGGGCAGACAGTTCTCCTCCTCCAGGTATGCCTGTGCAGGGCAGCTTGACCATTAGCCTAAGAGGGCCCTGTGCCTGCTGTAGGCTGGAGCAGAGAAACAACAGTCAGACCCACCCCAGAGGGGAATGTGGCCTGAGTGAGCCCTTCCACCTCCTGCCTAAGCACCACCACTCTTAGCGTTAGGGGGATGGATTTATCCTTTCTTATAAAACTAATTCCAGTGAGCCTGGAACCTGATCTCACTCCAGCCAGAATTCCAGTTTGACTATTACCCATCAGGCTGCCATTGGCCTTGAAGAGTGTTCTGGGGACATGAAGAACTCCCCCAATGGCATTGTATGGTAAAAATATAAAAACAAAAGAACGCCAAGGGTACAGGGCTGGCTCAACCGTTTTTTTTGAGATTATTACTAAAGGAGAACTTTGAATTTACTTCTGATGCATTTTACTCATATTGAAAGTATGGAATGTAAGGCATTATATAACATTAGTCATGGAAATACATTTCTATGAAGTTGTCTCTTAGGTTTTAATTTTGTGTAAGGTCTTGCTTTGCTGTAAGAAATCTAAATTTTATGTTATAAAATTGGTAAGACTATCGTTAGTTGCTTACTTAAAAATATGCTTGGATGCGTCTTTCGCCCTTTTAATTCTGACACAATTATTTATATTTTCTTCCATTTACATCATAGTTTATTATCAGTAAAATCAGAAGTATACCATATATGCCAGTGACTATCCAACTTTTAGTGTGCTAATTTATAAAAAAGCAGATTTACTGGGTCTGGTGTAGAAAATAGGTTTCTGCATTTTTTGTAAGAGAAACACTGATATATAAAATATTTAAATAATTTTAATGTTGAATTTCGGTTAACAATCCCTTCTTCACCATGTTCCTTTTGGAACTGCAAATCATAGCTCTAGAGAAGTCAACACAGTAAAGCTTATATGGTCAATCAAAGGGAATCTCAGAGTTCATGACTGGGTCATAATTTTTAATCATTATTAACCACTCTCTGTATTTCTAGCACTAACAGGATCAATAAAACAAAATCTTAGGATTTATAAAGGTAGCTTAATAGAGAAATCATATCTATGTTTATATACATATACATATATAGTACTTTAATGTTGTAGAAAGTAGTTTTGCATGTGTCTTGCTGATATGGAGCAGTGTAGAAGGGGAATGTCCTAGTTTGAGCCTAAGCATTATCTTCAACTTCAATTTATACAACTTGAGCAAGTCAGCTGAATTGGCAAGGCAAGCTTGCCAGAAGCCCCTGAGAGAGAACTCACCCTAAGGCCAGTTAGACAATTAAAATGATAGTTATCCTTGGATGTTTGGGAGGGAAGTTCCAATTCTGAGTACATAGCATGGTGTCTGGCTCATTAATTTTGTCTCCTAGCCCAGGACCTAGTGGAATCATGTTTGAGTCAGGTGGAGAAAAGGTGGACTCATGTTTGAGTCCAATGGAGAAGAGGAAGGTTCTAAATGGAAAAAAAAAAAAAAAAAAAAAAAGGAAGAACTATTTTACTAAGCATTTTTTAAAGACATTGAGGTCTAAGCAGCATTGGGATGGTAGCCTCCTAGCTAAGTGCAATATCAAAGCTGGAAAAAGGGCATTCATATATCTGCAGGAGATACAATTCAGCTTGGGCCCAACAGGGACTCCAGAGCAATCAGTGAGGCTTTGTACCTTAAGCACTCCAGCATGTCAGCAGGGATGAGAGCCAGTGGAAGGATCAGGACCCAGGAGAAGGAGCAGCAGTGCCTAGCAGATACTGTAAGAATCTGAGAGTACAGCAGGACATGAATAGAATGTGGCACTCACTTGGAATCTCACCGGAATTGTTTGTGAGCACAAGTGAGATCTCCTTTGGGTACCCTGCCTATGTCTGCAGGGAATCTATAGGGGTTGGGGTCCTGCCTGTGCAGGTGGAATAAAGACCCCAAACACAGCTCACACAATCTTTTTCTCATCCGGTCCCACAGCAGCACTGTAAAGCAAGTATTATTCCTATTTAAATGAGAACAAAATGACTATTAAATATAATCAATATCTGGCTTATATTTGTGCCTAAGAGATTCAGAAAAAAACATAGGATTCACTTTTTTTTTAAGTTCTGACAAGTATTTATTAAGTGCCACATTGTCTTTATAAGCTGATTGACAGTTTTTTTCAAAATTGGGTGATTTTTTTCATTATATATTTTTGCAACACAAGTAAAATGTTTGTCTTGAAAAAATGAGAAATTCAGATAAAGCAAAATTTTTAAAAATCACCTATTATCTTACCACACAACCACTGTTATACCTTTGAAGTATATACTTTGTTTTTTCTTTGCATATTAATATATAAATATACATTTTTTACAAAAATGGGATACAATATATACCATTTGAAAATTGCTTTTTTCGTTTCACAATATATAATGTACATCTTTCATGCAAATGTATAGGACTTATGATTGAAAGAGGGAAACTTGTAAATTTTAGGGGGAAACCCCAACTTTAAGCGAGTTACAAGCTAAACATCTAAAATAAATCCTCACAAAAAGTTAAAATTCAGAATATGGGAAAAGGCATTAAGAAAACGCACAGAAAGTCCAGGTGGCAATGGCAATACTATTAGCAGGCAAAACAGAATTAAAGGGCGAACACATTAAATAGGATAAGGACGGCTCCGTTTTGCCTTCCAATGCATTATCATCAGTTTGTTTCTTACTCTTTTCATCTCTTCTAGCTCATCTGCTGCCTGTATCATCTCCTCATTGCTTAAATTTCTGCCATGTATGTCCCCTCTAAATTGCGGGCGAGAACGAGCCAACCTTTCTTTAAAGCTTCCTTCTTCAAGCTTATGTTTTCCTACTCCACAAGGAGGCTGCTCCATGGGAGGGCGCCCCTCAAACAGGTCCTTCCTGGAAAGGCCCTCCTGCGGAGGGCGCTCCTCCGAGAGAAGCATCTCAGGCAGGAGCTCAGGCAGGAGCTCCTCAGGAAAGAACTCCTCCTCCGAGGACTGCTCCTCCGAAGACTGCTCCTCGAGGGACTGCTTTTCGGGAGAGTGCTCCACCGGAGGCCTCTCCTCATCGGTCTTGGGCGCGCTCTGCGGCTCTTCTTCATTTTCTTTGCGTGGTTTGTCCATGTTGGGAATTTTCTTCTTCAAGCACAGTTATTCTTAGGAGACAAGAAAGGCAGAATAGAGTCAGAATACTAAGTGACTGGACTAACACCCAAACCGTGGGTTCCAATACCTGCCTTTTCCTGATTCGGGGCCCAGGCCCTCAACCTTGCGCTTTCCCAGAGGCTCTCCGGCTCTCCCGACTCCGCCGCTTCCCGGTCGCCCCCTCCTTCCCGAAAGCCCACCATTTTCCCAGCAGGCTTTGCTACAGGCCTCGCCCGCAGTGACTGGCGGGACAGTGCGGCCTGCAGACTCCATGCCTTTCGGCGTCCACCCTCGCGCCCCAGTCCCGGTCCACTGCGTACCCCTTCCCTGACCTGGACCTTTCCGGGCCGTGTGCTTCTAGTCGTCCTCTCCTCGAGGTGCCCCGCTGTGACCAGCAGACCTGCACACAGACGCAAGACAGGGTAGGGGGCGGGGAGTGGGGAGGAGGGACGGACTGACTGACACCCCCCATCCCCCACTTTCTGGGCACCAGCCACTGCCTGCACGCCCCCCACCCCTCGGGTTCTCCTCTAGTCTCAGACCCTGCTTCAAGCTTCGTCCTCCGTGCCCGCACCTCCCCACCCCGCAAAGCTTGCCATTTCTTTTCAGATGGGAAGTGGAAGCGAAGCATTCTTAGAAACTATTTCCAAGTGTCTGTACCTCCCTCCCGAGGGACGGGGGAAGCACTCGCCTTCCCACCCCGCCCCCAAGACCACCATATTTTGCACAGAAATATGGGCGCGGGAGGCGGGGCTGGAGCGTAGGGAAAGGCCTGGACTCCGCCATCCCGATTCTGTCAACCCCATTCCCCGGGTTACTAGGCAGCGCCGACACTCACACCGATTTAAGAGGGTAGAGGGAACTTACTTCCTTCTGCTTTCCCTCTCGACCAAAGGTAATAGGGAGATGGTGGACAGGCAAAAAAAGACCGGGACGAGAGGGACTTGGGCAGACATAGGCTCCTGGTCACGTGAGGGACGCGCGTCACTGCCGAACTCAGATCCCCAGTTACCACTTTGACCCGCGGCCTTGCCGCAGCCACCTGCTAGTGCCTGCTAGTGTTCCCTGACCCCAGACACACCAGGCATTGTCACTCACCTCTCTTTGTATTTGCCTTTCCCTGGTTGCCAGAGACGGTCCGCATCTAGTCTCGGGTAGTATTGCCTCTTCCTCTGTGCTACTTCCCCTGGTACCACCTCTTTCTCTCCTCCTCACTTCTTAGCCACCAAGGCCCCTTATTTCCCCTGCAGTTCAGATTCTGCACTGACATTTGACTATTCACCTTCATAAATCAGTATTATATCCTTATATCCCAACACTCTCAGTTTTAATCCACATCCATATCTCCATCATGTCCATTTAGGCTCTTTCAGCATGTTTTCATCTCTTGTCACTTTCATGGGAGACAATCTTTCACTTTTTCTTGACATCACATTTTGTTTTTTTGAGCCCCCAGACCTAAATTGGTAATCATTCAGTTCTAGACCTCTAGAAAGAGTTAAGTTTGTAAAGTTTGTAGATCTAAAAAGAATGAATACTTTAATTTTTGTAAATCAAATACGCATTTGTCCGTGTGTGTATACACACATATATATGCATGTATACACACTGAATATATTATATATTAAATAACATATTTACATGTGCACATATATATATATAGATCAGTAGTTATTTATAATAGAATAAATAGATTTTACTGGGACTCTCAATCCTTAACCAGCCACCTCTTGGTGCTTCTGGTTGAGGAAGTTTATATTAATTCACTAAATTGACAAATATTTGAGTTCTGGGACTGCTGGACCCCAAAAGATAGATGCAGCAGGGAGGGCATTCCGTATTAAACTATGCAATAATTCTGTTGACCACATACTGAGTAGCAGGACTACAATCATGCTAGCATTGTCAATTGTCACTGCATTATGTATTTTTTTTATCTAATGGTATTTTATGATCTTTAACCTTATGCCTGCCTCTCACCTACTCACATCAGCCTGGATGCTACTTTCTTATGCAGATGCTCTTTCCTCCACAGAGCATACTACTTCCCTTCCCTCTGTGTTTTACACTTCCAGGGTAGATGGCCATCTGATCTGTGAGGATCCTGAGATTTTGTTTTAAAGCCAGGCTGTTTAGTAAGTTTCTGAACAGAAATTCATGTGAAATTTCCCCTTTTAAGAACTGTTGCTTTTCTCCAAAATCTAATTAATTTTGTGTTGAGATGGCAGTTAGACAAATATTAGTTTACCTTCATATCTTCTTTATAACTGTTTTACTTTCCAACTTCTCTGTGGCATGCGTCTTTAAAACCAAGTTTCACTATGCCTTCTTATTTTTTCGTCAAGGGTTGGTTTCTCATTTGCATAGTTTCTTTCCTAGAGAAGTCCCATTTCATTCATTTCTATCCTCATTCTTCTTACATCCTGTGATGGAGAACTCACTACCTTATAAGATATCTCATTGAAATCTCAAAGTTCTAATCATTCAGAGTTTTAAAATTAATTAATTAATTGACTTTTGCTTCTGTTGAGTTAAAATCTGCCTCCCAGTAGTTTACACACATTGGTCCTGGCTCTGCCCTTTGGAGTGGTACAGAACAGGTATAAAATAATAAAAGTACCTTTCATCCTTGACGGCTTAAAATTGCCACAACTTCTATTCTGGTTCTTTCTCCTTCCATTCTGTGAGACACACTAGGCAATCTACTCAATCTTTCTGTGACTCAGCTTCCTCATGTATAACATTGGAGACAATAATAGTACCTATCTCATAGAATTGGTAAGAGGAATAACTGAGTCAATGAGTCAACCTATGTAAAGGACCTGGAATAGAGCCTAGCACATAGAAAGCACTCTATAAGCATTAACCATAATAATAGTAATAATAATAGTATGACATAGTGCTAACAATACTACTAATTAACATCCTTTTAATATTAAGATTAATTGTGCACTTTATGCCAGGCATTGCACTAAGTATTTTCAATAAGATATCTCACATAATCCTTAAAGAATTATGTTCTCACCAAGAGTTTTTTTGGGGAGTTTAACCTCCCCAGTTATTTCAGCCATTTCTGATGTGTCATATTTTTTCAAAGTCATTCATTATTCTACACATTCCTGAATGTGTAAATGTCTCTGAAAACACTGAATATTCTGCCTAGTGCAGAATGGAGTGATCTTATCACCTCCTTCATTTTAGAATAGGTGCTATACATCTATAGATGCATCCTAAAATTATAGTAGATTTTGTGAATGCCATATCACACAATTGAATCCAGTTTAAGTTGCAGTCAACTAGACCCCTCCCTTATTTCATACTTCAAGCTGTTAATCCACTTCTGTAAATCTTTTTAGTTTTAACTGAAGTATAGAAGCTTCTGATTTTTTCTGGGTTAAATTTTGTCTTGTTAGATTCACTCCCTTAATCTTTGAATCCAGATTCTATCATTCTGTATATTAGCTGCAAATCATTAATTTAAAACATGCCACTAGTACTAAATAGGATGATAAGGTCAGCAAACTCAGGAAAGATCTATAGGTATCTCAGCAGAGAGTTCTGACTCCAAGTGAAAAAAATTTCGTTTCCTTATTGCATGTGGAAGCCAGGAGTATGCCCTGCCAAGCTAGTTCCCTTCCTCTCATCTCTCATGTGGCTTCTCAGATTGCTTGCTTTCTAGTACTGCTAATAGAAGACACTATAGTCCTTGAAAGCTCCTGAACCAGTGTAAATTAAACTTTGATGAGAACTTAGTAACTATGCAGGGCAGATAAGGAGGTGTGAAGAAATAGAAGCAGGAAAGGAGGAATGAAGACCGAGTCACCATGTGAGCTCTAAGTCTGCCCAGCAGTAGCTGATCTTGGGTTCCCTTAAGAAAAAGGACTCTCAAGAGGGAATGAGGTAAAGGTGGTTCTGCCACCAAATGACAATCATTTGTTACAAAGAAATGTGGTCTGCTACTTGTTTGTGTAGGGTTGGGGTGGGGCTGTCCTTCTGATGGATTTGATTTGATACCCTTGATTTAGGTCCTACGAGGGTGTATTGCTCGGTCCATTATTACTAATGAGAGTTTAAGTGTTTTGAAACCCATTTCAAAAGTGTGATAACTGAGCTCTGGGAGGTGACAAATTGTTCCCATGGAAACACAGATGATAGTAAGTAGCTGAGATGGGATTTAAAACCTAAGGCTAGGTGCAATGGCTCACACCTATAATCCCAACACTTTGGGAGGCCAAGGTGGAAGAATAGCTTCAGCCCAGGAATTCAAGACCAGCCTGGGTAACATAGTGAGACCCTATCTCTAGAAACAATACAAAAATTAGCCAGGCATGGTGGTGCACCCCTGTGGTCCCAGGTGGTCCCAGTTCTTTGGGAGGCTGAGGTTAGAGGCCTGGGAACTCAAGGCTTCAGTGAGCCGTGATTGTGCCACTGTATTCCAGCCTGGCTGATAAGAGATTCCATCTGAAAACAAAACAAAACAAAAAAACAAAACATAGGCAGTGTGGCATGAGAGATTGTACCTTTAACCACTATGAAAACTGCTCCTGGGCAGTGGGCTACACCCACATTTACACACAGCACTGGGTAGCTGCTGCCATGACAACAGTATCCAGGGGGTGTGGCCTTTCTCTGGGGGATCTGAGAAAGCCCAGGGTGGGTTTCTCCTCCAGGGATTCCTGTTGCTGGGGAGGCTGCACTTCTGTGGCAGAAACAGAGCCCTTCTTCTTTGCGAGTCCCCTTGGTTTCACTTTGCAGGGCCTGTCTGCCTGGACTTGAGGAGTTCTGCCCTCTCCAGCCCGGAGGCTCCCTCTGTGGCTGCTGCCTCTGCATTCTTTCCTAATGGCACTAATGGCAGTACCTGCTCTCAGACTTGCAGCTGTTGACTGCCGCAGGCCCTGTCCAGCCTGTGGCTCTCATGGGCTCCTCCCCTACCCCTGCCCCAGGGGAAATACCCAAGTAGGAAAAGCAATGACAGAAACCTCCTGTTTTCTGTTTCTGCTTGTGGCCTCATCCTAATTGGGACCTAAAGACACACACACATACATACATACACACACACACACACACCCTGTATATGCTCAGAGAAACAAGGAAGGGGCTCTGAGGAAAGGCCAAGTAGCAACTCAGGCTGTTGGAAATGCACAGGGACAGGGAAGGTGGGTCCAGACCTGGGCTGAAGGGAGACAGTACCAGGCTTGGGTCTGGGCAAGACTTATGCTGTCATTCACTCCCTGGAGGCTCTGGAGATGTGGCAGCCTCCTACCCCTCTCCTTGCCTCTATTTGTATCATTTTTTTCTCCCTAAATGGTGGGGGTGAGGGCTGTGGTAGAACCATGAATGAGGTCCCTTCCAGCTCTAGGAAGCTATGATTCCATCCTGCCCACCATGCTGAGGTGGGAGGGCCTTTGCTTAGGAACATCATTTGCCCTGAGTGGGGACCACCTGCAGACTGTGGCTGCTGCTGCATTTCCCGGAATCCAGACAAGCTCAGAGCACAGAACTCATTCTATTTTGGCATTTCCTGCTGGGCTGCAACAGAGCCACAGCTTAGCCTTGGCCTTTCAGGGACTTTTACAAGCACCCAGAACAACCTCAGCCTGAGGTCTGGGTAGGAGGTTGGGACAGAGGCAGGGCTGGCTCCATAATTTGCAGGGCCCAGTGTAAAATGACAATGCAAGGCCTTTATTCAAAAAGCAAGAAATAAAAGTACCATTGGAGGTAATAAAATATAAAGCTTTTTTTTTTAACGTCATGTTTTTTTTTTATTTTTTAAATATAATTCTTTTTTTAGAATAGTTTTAGATTTACCAAAAAATCTAGAAAATAATACAGTGTCAATATATTCCAAACCCTGTTTCCTCTATTTTTAACATCTTACATTATTATGGTGCATTTGTTATAATTAACAAACCAATATTGGGACATTATCATTAACTAAAGCCCATACTTTATTCCCATTTTCTTCATTTTTACCTGATATCCTTTTTTTCTGTTCCAGGATGCCATCTAGAATACTATATTACTTTTAGTTGGTATGCTGTCTTAGGCTTTTCTTGGCTGTGATCTTAACTGGAATTACACTGAATAAATGGATCAATCTGGGGAGAATTGCCACTTTCACAATAATGAGTCTTCTGATAAGTGAACATGGTATTATACTTCATTTATTTAGGTCTTCCATAATTACTGTCAGTGATGTATTATAACTTTCAATATAAAAGTCATCACATATTTAATAAACTTTATTTCTAATTATTTCATGCTTTTTGATGCCTTTGCAAGTGGTACTTTAAATTTTTTGTCTTCTAATTGTTTATTTCTAGTATATAAAATATATACTTGATTTTTGTATATTGATCTTTTATCTTTAGATCATGCTAAATTCACTTAGTAATTCCAATAACTTTTTGTAGATTCTTAAGGCATTCTATGTACATGATCATGATTTTTCTGTGAATAAAGACATTTTTACTTCTTCCTTTCTTATCTACATTTCTTTTCTTTTCATTTTCTTCTTCTTCTTTTTTTTTTTTTTGAAATAGAGTTTCGCTCTTGTTGCCCAGGCTAGAGTGCAATGGCACGATCTCAGCTCACTGCAACCTCTGCCTCCTGGGCTCAAGTGATTCTCCTGCCTCAGCCTCCCAAGTAGCTGGGATTACAGGCATGCACCACGACACCCAACTATTTTTTGTATTTTTAGTAGAGATGGGGTTTCACCATGTTGACCAGGCTAGTCTCGAACTCCTGACCTCAGGTGATCCTTCGGTGTTGTCCTCCCAAAGTGTTGGTATTACAGGTGTGAGCCACCGTGCCCGGCCTCTACATACCTTTTCTCCTTGCCTTATTGCACTAACTAGGATTTCCAGTACATAGTTGAATAACAGTGGTGAGAACTGACATCCTTGCATGATCCCCTATCATAAGAGGAAATCATTCTTTCACTATTAAGTGTGATGTCAGCTGTGAATTTTTTTAAATAGATACCCTATTTCAGGTTAAGGAATTTCCTTTCTAATTTTTTCCTAAGAGATTTTATTGACTTTTATCAAATGCTGTTTCTGTATCTATTGAGGTGGTCATATTTTTCTCCTTATTATGTTAATATGTTTAATTAAATTGACTTCCAAGTACTTGACCAACTTTGCATTTTTGTGATAAACCTCACTTGGTCATGATAAATATATATATATATATACTTTTTATTTACTGCTGGATTCAAATTCCCAAAATTTTGTTAAGAATTTTTGCATCTATAAACGTAATGTCTATAGTTTTCTTGTAATGCTTTTGTATTGGCATCAGGGTAATTCTGGCCTCATTATATAGAGAGGAGGCCTTTTCCTTTATTTTCTGAGAGTTTGCTTAATATTTGTGTTATTTCGGCCTTGAATGTTTGATAGAATTCACTAGTGAAGACATCTGGGCCTGGAGTTTTCTAGGAAAGTTTTTAATAACATTAATTTTATTTTATAGATATAGACAGTGGTATACTGGAACTGGCCTGTACCAGCTATTGAGAGCTGATTGTCACTATCTCTTATCAAATCTACATTCAGTGATGATACATTGATTGATTAAAATTGGCCATAGTTTACACTTTAGAAGTCAGATACTCTATGAATCAGGGTTTTTAATTTCTTCCAGAGACCAGGTGGTTAAACACCACTCTTCTGTTCAGGTTTTCTATTTATTTTTTGAGTGAGCTTGGTAATTTGTATCTTTCAAGAAATTTGGCCATTTTATCTACATTATTGCATTTATTGGCATAAAGTTATTCATAATACTACCATGCTGTCCTTTAAATGCTTAGAGAATCTGTAATAATGACCCCTTTTCATTCTTTTTTTTTAAAAAAAAACAGCTTTATTTAGTTGTTGTTCACATGACATAGAGTTCACCCATTGAAAGTATACAGTTCAGTGGCTTTTAGTATATTAAGAGATATGTGTAACCGTCACTACAATCAATTTTAGAACATTTTCATCACCTCATAAAGAAAGTTTATACCCTTTGGTTAAGACTCTCCACCCTCCATCCTCCCCAACCCTAGCCAACCATTAATCTACTCCTTGTCTCTATGGAATTGCATATTCTCTGTATTTCATATAAATGGAATCATGCAATATATGGTCTTTTGTGATTAGCTTCTTTCACTTACCATAATGTTTTCAAGGCCCATCCATATTGTAGCATATATCAGAACTTCATTTTTAATGACCAAATAGTTTTCCATCATCTAAATATACCACATTTTGTTTATGCATTCATCAGTTGATATACATTTAGATTCTTTTCACCTTTTGGCTATTATGAATAATGCTGCTATAAACATTCATGTAAGTTTTTATGTGGACATATATTTGTGGGGTTTTTTCTCTTGGGTATGTAACTAGGTCTGGAATTGCTGGGTCATATGGTTACTCCATGTTTAACATTTTGAGGAACTGTCATTTTACATTTCCACCAGCAGCATATGAGGGTTTACATTTCTCCTCATCCTCACCAATACTTGTTATTATTTGGATTGTTCATTTCTGGTAGATTACAAGTCTGATGAAGTGCTCTGTGAGGGCAGAACATTATAAGGGATTAGTACTCTTATAAGGAGGCCTGAGGGAACTTATTTGCCCCTTCTACCATGTGAGTACACAGCTAGAAGGTGCTATCTATGAACCAGAGATTCAGCCCTAATCAGGCACCAAATCTGCTGGCACCATGATCTTGAACTTCCAGCTTCCACAGCTGTGAGAAATAAAATTCTGTTGTTTATAAGCTACCCAGTTTATGGTATTTTGTTATAGCAGCCTGAATGGACTAAGACAGAGGTTGTTTTACTTCTTCCTTTCCAATCTGGATGTCTTTTCTTTTTTTTTGGTCTAACCTCCGTGGCTGGAACCTCTAGTGCAATGTTGAATAGAAGTGGAGAGAACAGACATTCTTGTCTTGTTCCTGATCTTAAGGGGAAAGCATCCAGTCTTTCATCATTAAGTATGTTATTAAGTGTGTCTTTTTCATATATACCCTTTGTCAGGTTAAGGAATTTTGCTTGTATTCCTCGTTTGTTATGTGTTTTTATCATGAAATGGTGTTGAATTTTGTTGAACATTTTTTTCGGCATCTTTTGAGATCATCATGTGGGTTTTGTGCTTTATTCTATTCATATGGTGTTTTACATTGACTGATTTTTGAATGTTAAATCAACTTTGCATTCCTGGGATAAACCTCACTTGGTCATATTGTATAATTCTTTCTATATGATGCTGGATTTGTTTAAAATATTTTTTGAGGATTTTTGCATCCTCAAAAAATCTACAGCATAAGAGATATTGGCTTGTAGTTTTCGTGTGGTGTCTTTGTATAGTTTTGGTAACAGAGTAACACTGGTCTTATAGAATGAGGGGAGAAATGTTCTCTCTTCTTCTATTTTTTATAAAAGTTTGTGAAATGTGAATATTAATTTTTCTTTACATGTTTGGTAGAATTCACCAATGAAGCCATCTTGGCCTGGATGTTTCTTCATTGGTAGTTCATTCTCTTTGTTATAGGTCTATTCAGATTTTCTGTTTATCCGGGAGTCAGTTTTGGTAGCGTGTGTCTTTCTAGGAATCCATTTATTTAATCTAAATTATGTAATTTATTGGCATACAGTTATTCATAGTGTTCCTCCATAATCCTCTTATTTCTGTAAAGTCAATAGTAATATACCCTCTTTCATTTTTGACTCTAGTTGTTTGAGTCTTCTCTTTTTTTTTCCAGGCTAATCAACTTAAATGTTTGTTCATTTTGTTGATCCTTACAGAGAACCAGCTTTTGTTTTTATTGACTTTTCCTATTATTTTTCTATTCTTTATTTTATTAATTTCCGCTCTAGTTTTTATTATTCCCTTCCTTCTGCTTGCTTTAGGTTTAGTTTGCCCTTCTTTTTCAGTGTCTGAAGATGGAAGGTTAGGTTATTGATATGAGATCTTTCTTCCTTTTTCTTCTTGAAGATAGAGTCTTGTTATGTTACCCAGGCTGGTCTCAAACTCCTGGGCTCAAGTTATCCTCTCACCTCAGCCTCCCAAGTAGCTGGGACTACTGACACATGTCACTGTGTCCAGCCTTCTTTTTTACTGTAGGCATTTACAGCTATAAATGTCTTTCTAAGCATTGGTTTAGACGCATGTTGTAAGGTTTGGTATTTTGTATCTTCATTTTCATTAGTCTTAACATATTTTCTAATTTTCCTCTTTATTTTATCTTTGATCTGTTGGTGATTTAGGAGTGTGTTGTTTAATTTCCACATATTTGTGAGTTTCCCAAATTTATTTATGTTATTGTTTTCTACTTTCATTCTATGCTATGGGAAATACTTAGAATTATCTCTAATCTTTCAGATTTATTGTGGTTTGTTTTATTGCCTAGCATATGGTCTATTCTGCAGTATGTTCCATGTGCATTTGAGAAGAACGTATATTCTTTTGTTGGGTGGAATATTCCATATATGTCTGTTTGGTCTAGTTAGTTTATAGTGTTGTTCAAGTCTTCTATTTCCTTGTTGATCTTCTGCCTAGTTCTTCTATCCATTATTAAAAGCTGAAAGTCCCCAACTATCCCAACTATTATTGTTGAGTGGTCTATTTATCTCTTAATTTCTGTAAGTTGCTTCAGGTATTCTGTTTTTGTTTTTTTTTTTTCTTTAGACAGAGTTTCGTTCTTATTGCCCAGGCTGGAGTGTAAAAGCATGATCTCGGCTCACTGCAACCTCTACTTCCCAGGTTCAAGTGATCTTCCTGCTTCAGCCTCCCAAGTAGCATGGATTACAGATGTGTGCCACCACACTCGGCTAATTTTTTGTATTTTTAGTAGAGATGGAGTTTCACCATGTTGGCCAGGCTGGTCTCAAACTCCTGACCTCAGGTGATACACCTACCTCGGCCTCCCAAAGTTCTGGAATTACAGGTGTGAGTCACTGCACCCAGCCCTCTGATGCTGTTTTGTTAGGTACATATATGTTTATAATTGTTATATCTGCCCGATGGATTAACCCTTTTATTATTATACAATGTCCTTCTTTATCTCTGCTAACACTTTTTTTTTCTTGAAGTCTATTTTGTCTAATATTACTGTGGCCACTCCAGAAAGCTGGCTATAGTAATATCAGACAAAATGATGTATCTTTTTTCATCCTTTTACTTTCAGTCCATTTGTATCTTTGAATCTGAAGTTTGTCTGCTATAGACAGGAAATGGTTTGATCTTGGATTTTTAATTTCCATTTTAACAACTGCCTTTTATTGGATAGTTTAACCCATTCAGACTTAATGTTATTATTGATTTAGTTGGATTTATACCTGCCATTTTACTTTTTGTTTTCTGTAGGTCTCCTGTCTTCCTCAAATCTTCCTTTACCACTTTCTTTTGCATTAACTGAATATTCTCTAATATAGCATTTTAATTTTTAAAATGATTTTTAAACTATACTTTTTAGTTATTTCCTTAGTGGTTGCTCTAGACTTACCATATATATATTAGCTTATCAGAATCAGCTTCAGATTTATACTGACTTAATTCCAGTGAGATATAGAAATGTTATTTCTATATCATTCTATTTCCTTCTCCATTTTTGTCATTATTGTTATGTATGTTACAACTATACTACTGACAAACTCAACAATACATTATTATGATTATTGCTTTATATAAACATGTATTTTAAAGAAGCTGAGAGAAGAGAGGAGAACGAGTATATGTTTTTGACCTTCTTAGATATCATTTTTAGATCTCTTCAGTTGGTTCCTATGGATTTCTTGTTGGGAGTAATTCCTTTGCTAATGTAATATTTAATGGTGTTCCACATTTCTCTGAGGCACTGTACATTTGTATTTAGTCTTTTCTTCTCTTGGTTATTCAGATTGCATAATCTCTATCAATTTACCTTCAAGTTTACTGATTCTTTTGGCAGTTCAAATGTAATACTGAATTTTTCATTTTACTGTACTTTTGAATCCCAGAATTTCGATTTGTTTTAAAAATAATTTATATGTTTTTATTGGTATTTTATATTTGATGCAACATCATCTTTCTTTACTTCTTTAATCATGGTTTCTTGTAGTTCTGTGAACATATTAATAATAGCTACTTTGAAGTCTTTGTTCAAACTGACATATGGCCACTCTTACAAGGACCTCCTAGTGTCTGCCTTTTTCTGGTATATGGGTTATACTTTCCTGTTTCCCTGCAAATCTCATAAATTTTTGTTGGAAACCGAGCATTTTTGGATAATATATTGTAGTACTTCTGGGTACTATTTCCCTCTTCCCCATCTGGAGCTTTTTACTGATATTTGCATATTTATTTGTTTAGTGATTAGCTAGATTATTTTAGTAAAGTCTGTGCTCACACAATGTGAAGCCTCTTATGTTGCTCACCAGAAGACTCAACCTTGGTTATGCCCACAGTCACCTTTGGCAGGGCTTTCCTTGACTGTTTCTTTCCCTGACCATACCCAGCTATTTAGCTCCACTAATTGCCTGCTGATTGCCCTATTGTTTTCAACAATGCCCTGGGGCATAAATGATTCCACAGACAGATTTGTTCTAATCCCAGTAGGTCTCCTCCCAGCTTTCTCTGTCCCAGGTTGTCTCCAGCAAACTAGTGGGCCTACAGCTTAGTCTGCATCTCCAGTGAATCTACCAATGTCCTCTCAATTGCCTTTTACCATGTGTAGTGTTTTCTGGCACCATTTCTGACATCAAATGTGTAGTGTTTTCTAACACATCAATTCTCTGATTCTCTGGCACCAACTGGATGTCCTACAATTCAATTTAATTCTGATATTAATTCCTCAGAGTTAGTGCAGACCTTACAGTTTAAGGGCTCTTAAGTATAAGACTGCCCTCCACTTCAGATGGCAGCTGCAAATGGGGTGCCCAACCTACCCACACTTCAGCCTGGGCTACTACAAATTTGAGGGTTCTGTAAACCAAAAAGTGGCTGAGGCAGATCTCAATTGATTAGAGGTTTATTTTGCCAAGGTTAAGGACACATCTAGGAAAATGAAACACAAGTGACAGTAGCATTGGTGACCTGTGGTTTTCCCAAAGAGGGCTTTGGGAACTTCAATATTTAAAGGAGAAAGAGCAAGCAAGAGGGGAGGAAAAAAAAGGAGGATGGGTAGGCAATGAGGCAAGTGGTTACATTCTTGTGAGTCTCTGATTAGCACTCAGTGAATCTACATTTTACATGGAAAAAGAAGGGAGTAGAGGAAAAGTCAATTATGCATTTGTTTCATGCTCAGTAAATCTACATTTTACATAAGATAAAGTAAGCATGTGAAATTACAGCTATTTGGGAACAAAAGAAGGCAGTTTTTGGATGACTCAGTTCCCAAGCTTAACTTCCCTTTTGCCATAGTGAGTTTGGGATCCTGAGAGTCTATTTTTTATTCACAGTTCTCATGACTCCCTCCTTGAATTCAGTAATTTACTGGAATGACTCACAGAACTCAGAAAAGTGCTTTGCTTACTATTACCAGTTTGTTATAGAGGATACAACTCAGGAAGAGCCTAATGGAAGACATGCATAGGGTAAGACATGGGGTATATTTGGCACAGAACTTCCATGCCCTTTCTAGGTGCTCCATCTGACCAGTACCTCAATGTATTCCCAACCAAGAAGCTCCTGAGCCCCATCATTTAGGGATTTTAATGGAGGTTTTATCGAATAGGAATGATTTATGTAATAATTGGCCACTGGTAATTGAACTCAATTTTTATCCCCTCTCCAATCCCTGGAGGTCAGGAGCAAGGCAGAAAGTTCCCATCCTCTAATCATGTATTTGGTCTTTCTGGTATCCAGTCCCCATCCTGAAGCTATCTAGGGGTCTTACCCTAAGTCACCTCATTAGCATAAATTCAGGAATAGTCAAAAGGGGCTCATTATGAATAACAAAAGACACTCCTATCATTCAGGAAATCCCAAAGGTTTTAGGAGCTCTGTGCCAGGAACTGGGGACATTGGCAAAATATTTACTGTATTATATATTTTTAATATACCATGCACCACAGCCTCCACTGTTTTTGAGAGTTCCCTTGAGCTTGGACTTCTCCATATTCTGTTGCAAATGGATTATTTTTCTTTGGGAAAAAATTTAGAACTCTCCATTTTACATCCTGCTTCCCTCCCTTCCCTCAGGTAAAATCTCTGAGCCATGGCTCTGGTATTTGTAATATGTATCATAGGTTATCACAGTCTACCTTCAAATAATATTACAGCTATCTCTCAGTATACTCAGGGGATTGGTTCCAGGACCCCCTTTCCCCAGGATACACAAATCTATGTATACTCAAGACCTGGAGTTGGCTCTGCAGAACCCACCTATGTGAAAAGTCAGCCCTCTCTATATGCAGGCTTCACATCCCACAAGTACAGTATTTTCCATCTCAATTTGGTTGGAAAAATCCACATCAAAAAACACAGGTCAAACCTGTGTTGTTCAAGGGTCAACTGTAAATGATTTCATGGATGATGGAAGAACCCTACAACTGTGCATTCCCCCTCCCATCTTTTTTTCTATTGTTGTACGTATTAGTCGGGGTTCTCTAGAGGGACAGAACTAATAGGATAGATGTATATATAAAGGGGAGTTTATTAAGGAGTATTGACTCACACAATCACCAGGCGAAGTCCCACAATAGGCCGTCTGCAAGTTGAAGAGCAAGGAAGCCAGTCTGAGTCCCAAAACCTCAAAAGTAGGGAAGCCGACAGTGCAGCCTTTAGTCTGTGGTCAAAGGTTCAAGAGTCCAAAAACTGAAGAACTTGGAGTCTGATGTTTGAGGGCAGGAAGCATCCAGCAAGGAAGAAAAATGTAGGCCGGAAGACTAAGCCATTCTAGTCTTTCCACGTTCCTCTGCCTACTTTTATCCGAGTCACGCTAGCAGCTGATTAGATGGTGCCTACCCAGATTGAGGGTGGGTCTGCGTCTCCCAGTTCAGTGACTCATGTGTTAATCTCTGGCAATACCCTGACAGACACACCCAGGAACAATATTTTGCATCCTTCAATCCAATCAAGTTGACACTCAATATTAACCACCACATTGTACATTTTACTTCTACATGTGTTACAAGCCATGTAACACATTGTTCTTATTTTTATTGTAGATAATTATTTTTCTTTAACAACTTTATCGAGATATAATTCATATGCCTTATAATTCACCCATGTAAAGTGCACAATTCAATGGTTTTTAGAATATTTATGGAGGTGGGCAACCATCACCATTATCCAGTTTTACATTTTCATCAACCCTAAAGAAAACCTTCCTATTACCAATCATTTTTCATTCCTGCCCTTCTGCAAGCCCTATGCAACCACAAATCTACTTTCTCTATAGATTTGTTGATATGGCCATTTATTATAAATTGAATAATAAAATATGTGGTATTTTGTGACTGCCTACTTTCACTTAGCATAATGTTTTCAAGGTTCATCCATGCTATACCATGTATCAGTACTACTTCCTTTTTATTGCCAAATATATTGTATAATATACCATATTTGTTTATTCACCAGTTCATGGATTTTTTTTTCTATATTTTGGCTATTATGAACAATACTGCTATAAACATTTGTGTATACATTTTACATGACTGTATGTTTTCATTTCTCTTGGGTATATACCTAGGAATGGAATTGCTAGGTCATATGACACATTATGTTTAACATTTTAAAGAATTGCCGATTTGTTATGCCAAGCGAGTGCATTCCCATCAGCAATGTGTGAGGACTCGTTTCTCTCCATCCTCACCAAAACTTATTTTCTATCTCTTTCGTTTTAGCCATCCTACTGTGTGTGAAGTGGTATCACTTTGTGGTTCTGGTTTACATTCCCTAGTGACTAATAATGTTGAGCTTCTTTTCATATGCCTATTGGACATTTGTATATCTTCTTGGGAGAAATATCTATTCAAATCATTTGCCCATTTTAAAATTGGGTTCTCTTTTTTTTAATGGTTGAGTTGTAAGAGTTCTTTATATATTCTGGAAATTAGCTCCTTATCAGATGTATTATTTGCAGTTATTTTCTCCCATCTGGTAGATCATCTTTTCATTTTCTCGATGTTATCATTTGAAGCACAAAACATTTCCATTTTCATGAAGTGGAATGTATCTATTGTCATATATGATTTTGTTGTCATATCTAAGTAAAATTGCCTAACTCAAGGTCATGAATATTTATGCATATGTTTTCTTCTAAGAGCTGTATAGTTTTAGCTCTTTCATTTATATTTATGATCTGTGTTGAGTTCACTTTGATATAGGGTGTGACATAATGTTCTAAATTCGTTCTTTGGCATGTGGATATCAAATTGTTTCATCACAATTAGTTTAAAAACTATTATCTTCCCTTTGAATTGTCTTGGTAGACTTGTTGAAAATCCATTGAGCATAAAAGTGAGAGTTTACTTCTAGATTCTCAGTTCTATTCCATTGATTTATATATCTATCCTTATGGTAGGACCACCCTGTCTTGATTACTATTGCTTTGTGGTAAGTTTTGAAGTTAGAAAGTGTAAGAACTCCATTTGTTACTGTTTTTCAAGATTCTTTTGTCTGTTTTTGGTCATTACAATTTAGGATCACTTTGTCATTTTCTGCAAAGAAGCCAGGTGAGATTTTGATAGCGATTGCCTTAAGTCTGTAGATCAATGAGGGAATATTGCCATCTGAACAATGTTAAGTCTTTCAGTCAATGAACATTGAATTTATTTCCATTTATTTATGTTGTCTTTAATTTCTTTTGACAACATTTTGTACTTTTCCATATACAAGTCTGGCGTTTGTTTTGTTAAATTTATTCCCAAGATTGTTTTTCTTTTTGATACAATTGTAAATGGAATCATTTTAAGTTCATTTCAGATTGTTAATTTCTACTATAAAGAAATGCAATTGATTTTGTATATTGATATTGTATCTTGCTACATTGTACTTGTGTATTATTTCTCATAGTTTAAATAATTATTGTTAATTGACAATTTATAATTGTATATATTTATAGGGCACAAAGTAATATAATCAACCTTCCCTCTGGAAATGATACCATATTAGGGTCTCAGCAATGGCCTCTGCTGTTGGCAGGTTTCATACTCAGCTATGAGAATAGTCAGATCAGGTTGGTATGGGAAGTCAGTATTGATGAGCTCTCACATAGTTTTGTACAAGGGCCCATTGAGCAAACATTGGGATAGCAGTGGCAGGGGAATGGGGAGGCTGAATGATATCTACAGAGATGGTCATTTTTTCCTCCCAATTATCGATAGTTTCCTCTGAAGTGGATGCCCCCAGTGGGTACACTCATTACCTGAATAAACAGATACGGACTATTTAGAAGGGAATGTGACCTGGTAGTCTTTAGATTTCAAGACCTTCCCAAAGGGTAAAAACAGGCAGAACCTTGGTTAGGGCATCCACCTTGAGGGAGTCCTGTGCCACTGTTTCTTTGCAGCCATTCCAATCCATGAACAATGTATCTTTCCATTTATTTAAATCTTCATTTCTCTCATAAATGTTTTGTAGTTGTCAATGTACAAATCTAGCACATAGTTTGATTTTTTAAAAGATGTTGGTACATATATGCTTTGTGCCTACTGAATTCAGATAAACATTTCCTTATACTTCCTCCTACTTTTTTATGGTTTATATTTAATTAATTGAGATCATGAAAAGTGTTAAACTTTAGTGTACATCAGAATTACCTGGGCAGTTTGTGGAAATTGCAGGTTCTAGAACCATTTTCCTAGAAATTCTGGGTTTGTGCCAGGGACCAGGATGCTACATTCTAAACAAGCTTCCCAGGGAGTCGTTTAACATATTTTGAAAAAAATCATTTTTATACACTGTTAAAATGGTTTATGAGCTGAATTTAGAATTATCACTTCTCCTGTATTATTTAGTTTTGAATTTCAAGTTGTATTTTCGACAAGTGAAATTACTTGCCCAAGGATAAACTGGGCCAAAACCTCAGGGCTCCTGACTCAGTCGTAGTCAAGTAATTGTTAAATATATATGTCAAGTACAGTGTAAGGGATATCAGGATGAATTTTTTAAAAGTCTGTTTTGATAAGGGAATATACTGGTGGGCTAAATAAAAATGCCTGAGAGTTTTTAATATTTTTAAGAGCACTGTACCTCTTTCAGTTGCAAGTGGTTTAGTATGGGAAGGGATGTTTCACACAGGGTTATCTCTGTGATTATGTATGGATAAGTCCCTTGATTTTGTATAGTAGGCCAGCCAACAAGCTTTTTAGAGAAACTCACACTTAGAAAGGTACAAAAATTTAGATAGGGTTCACCTGTGGTACTGGAGTAGGATGTTTGGTTGAAACACAGTTCATTATCTAGTCAATAGGTTAGACTCAGGACACAGTCCCAAGTAGACCCAAAATGTCTCAAGTCCTAAGAAGAGAAATGAAGCTGTAAGCAAATATAAAATGAACTAAAAATGTTAATGGCTACTTTGCTAAGAACTGTGTAATACAGTGGGCCCCAGGAAGCCCTAGAACCACCTGCAGTTGGAACTGTGGCCCTTTGGGGACTGTAGGGAATCAGAAGGGCTTTGTCACCATGAGTACTCCATTATATCAGCGGCTGTCAGCAGACAGTACATAATACAGGGCATAGCAGAAGAGAAGTGCCCAGCAGATATGATATGATAGTATCCAGAGAAGGATGGCATCCTCTACTCAGCTGCTTGGACTTGTTCCTGGGGACAGGTGAAACCTACCTTCAGCTCTTCTTTTAAGTGTCTGGCAGGGTGCTGGGTCCTGCTACTGTAAGGACAGCTCACATGTTCAATACCTCATCTGATCCACTGTGCAGTCCTGTGAGATAAGTATTATTCCCATTTCACAGATGGCAAGACTGACCCTTACAGCAATGGATTTGTTATAACTGCCAGGTTGATACCTTTAGCTATTAGTCTCAGAGGTAATATAAATTTTACTTATCATTTTATGTTCTGGCAACAGAAATTTTAAGTGTCTTTATTACCCTCATAGGCTCACTGAACAGTTCAATTGCTTATGTATTGTTTTCTCATTTAGTTTTTCAAATTATTATTATGACAAAAGGACATATCCTTTAAGAAAAGGTGGAGATGACAGCAAAGAAAAGAAAAAGAATCACATCCTATGGCGGAGCCATAGGACACAGGAGAAAGGGTAGCAGTGCCCACTCACCTAGTTACACCTAGGGAAGACATGAGGATGGGCACAACAACAGCAGAATGGCATGGAGGTACCTACCCAGCAGATGATTGAACTCATTTTTGGCTACCATTCAGGAATAACCATTGGCTGCTTTTTAGTGTACATGCTTTCAGAGTTTTCTTTGTGCACAAATGCATTATGCAAACATTTACATTTTTATAAAAACGGGCTGATACTGTATATGCGGTTCTGCAAACTTTTTTTATTTTTATTTTTTATTTTTTTACAATGTACCATGAACATCTTTTCCATGCACATGGGTGAAAATCCTCTACTAAAATATAGAGCACTGTAGTTGGGTCAAAAGGCTGCTGGTAACGAGATTGACATCTAAAGCAAAGTATCAGCTTAAGGTTAAAGCATTGGGCCTGGCAAATACCTACCAGGGAAAGCAGGGCCAGCAATATTCTCATCAGAGAAGTCAGAATGGAAGGCCAAAGGCATTAAAGGTATGGGATATCGTGTAAGCCCCTCTGGCCCCTACCTCCACCCCTCACTCCCCTGACACCCCGTTGTCCCCTTGGGGCAAATGGATCCTGTACATCTCTTTGCATCCAATGAAAACCGCCCATTTTCTGTTTTTTCCTTAGCTCCTCCTGAGCCCTTGACACATCTCCACATTCTCTCATCATCTCCTCACTGCTCAGATGCCTTTCCTGTAAGTCCTCCTGAGAGTCCTTGGGGGAATCGTCTGTCCCCCTGTCCGTTTTTCTTTTTGCTTTCCGGGGCACATAATCTTCAGCCGGGCGCTTTTCGGCGGCCCGCGGCTGGCTCTCTGGCTTTGCCTGCGAGGCTGGCTTGCCCTCGCCTTGTGGCTTGCCCTCACCTTCGGACTTGCCCTGCTTTTCCTGGCTCCCCTCATCTTCCAGTTGTCCCTCATCACCTGGCTCTCCCTCATCCTCTCTCTTTCCCTCGCATTCTGTCTTCCCCTCCACGTCTGGCTTTTCTTCCTCGTCTGACTTTCCTTCATCATCAGGCTCTACTTCATCTTCTGGCTTTCCCTCGTTTTCCAGGTTTCCTTCATTTTTATTGTAGGGTTTTTCCATGTCGAGATTTCCCCTCCTTTTCCTGTCCTGGGGGATGGGAATGGAGGGAAGAGGAGACAATTAAGAGACATGGGAGACTGAGTGCGTGGGGTGGAATGCAGGTCTGGATAGTACTTGCATCTTACCCCTGGTGAGGGTTCCCCTAAGCTCACCGGGCCTGCAAGAGGGCCTTCTGCCCACCACGTAGCCTGCCACTCCTCCCACACACGTGAGCCAGCCATTGCCTGGCAGGCCCTGCCACCTTCTCTGCCCTGGTTCAGCCTGGTAAGGTGTGTGTTCATGTGACTGGGGGATGGGCAGGGGCCCCAATTCGGCCCTGGCCGGACCCTCCACACTTTCAACCCTTATAGGGCCTTGTCCATGGAGCTCCCCTCCAACCACCTTCACGGACCTGCGGGGATTCTGGACAGGTTGCTGCTCCTTTTCGGGCCTCGCAGAGTCCTGGGAACAGACGCGCAGACCTGTGGACAGACAGGAGACAGGGGTAGGGGCTGCGCGCTCAGCAGTCGCACAGGGACTCGGTTCCCTTTCCTGAGTCCAGGCCCTGCTCATCCAACGTTTTCCTCCCCTACATCCCCCGCACCCCAGCCGCCATTTCTTTCCAGGCCTCGGGCACCAAACCAGGATGCTTTCCAAACTGCGTTTGTCTCTGTGTCCCCTTCCCCTGGAGGCAACCTGTCCCAGCGCCACCCCGTTTTTGCGGAGGTCAGATGTTTCCATGGGAGCAGATTGTGAGAGGGGGTTATTTCCAGAATACGTCTACGTTTCACTGTTGCACTGCAGGGTTGCTCCCCCATACCCCATTTCCAGCACTAAAATGGATGGAGGGCTCAGTGCAGGGGGTCGTCAAGAAGGCGGGCCAGGCTCCCCCGCCCTCACCCCCGCCCGCTCCGCATCCCCCTCCTCACCAATCTCCCGGATCCGTTCTCCACCCCCTCCCTACTCCTACTGCCAGCCACCTCCTCCTCTTCCCAGGTCCGCCGGCAGCGCCCACCTTCACACTGACCTGCCGGGACCCGGGACAGGCCTGTGCCTCCTCCGGCTCGCAGAAGCCCGCTCGCTGCTCCCCCGCCGCCCGGACAGCTCAGACAGCTGGTTCTGCGCGGGCGCCGGGACCGGACCGCAGGGCGGGCTGGCAGGCGCGGGGGCTGGTGCCCACGTAGGCGCCCGGCGGGTCACGTGAGCGCCGCGTCACCCGAGCTCGGCCCCCCTTCCCTGACCCACCTCACCATCCATCCCCGAGGGGCCGGGAGGCTGGGGACGGTCGGGGTCGGGGTGTGTTTGTGTAGCAAAGGGCAGTCACGGAGAAGAGGAGAGGGTGGCTTTCTGACCCCAGGTGCTTTACCTGGTGCATCTCACAGCATCCTCGCAGGGTATCTCTCTGTGATGCCCATTATCGCCAGGTGTGACAGCTGATCAAAGAGGGTACCCGACTTTGCCGAAAGCGCTCAGCCCCAGAACTCAGAGACCACTTTCAAGACCGTCTCTGCCTGACTCCAGAGCCCAGGGTGGTGGTGCCTGCCAGGAAGCTGAGCTGCCACCTTGAGTGGCGGTGTTCCTAGGGTTCTGTCCTGGGCCTCCTCTCTCCTCAGTCCTCAAGTTCTGTCTCCCTGTTCGATCTCATTCATTTCCTGTAAAGACCAATGACTTCCAGAGCTACATCTCCAGGCTATTCCCTCCCCAGAATCTCAGACCTATTTTTGCATTCCCACCAGTAATATAGTGTTTTGTTTCCCAACACCTTTCCCAACATAACCTATGACATTCTTTTAAATGTTCACTGATATGTTGAGAAGTAGTATCAATGGCATTTTATATTGCCTTATCTCTGTTTAAGGACAATTTAAATATCTTTCTTTGTGAATTGTCGGTTCATGTCTTTTCCACATTTTTCTAGTGGGTTGTTGGTCTTTCTCACCTCAGTTTTCAAGTTTTCTTAATACATTAACTGTTACATATGTTGCAATTTTGTCCCCAGTTTGTTAGTTGCTTTTTGGCTTTGTTTATGGTGTTTTTCTGCCATGCATTAATAAAAGTAGTCAAATTTATTAAACTTTTATTGCCTCTAAATTTCGATTCATAGTTAAGAAATATTTTCCTACATAAGGTCCAAGAAGCATTCACCCATGTTTTCTTCTAGTATTTGTATGGTTTTCTTTACATTTAGAGTTTATATTTGTGTATGGCCTAAAGTATTCACGGATCTTTTGTTTTCTTTTTCCAATTGGTTTCTCAGTTGTTCTGGCATCAGAAAGTCCATCTTTGCTTTAGGGATTTGAGATGCCACCTTTATTACATATCAAATTTCCATATGTACTTGGAAAACTTTCTGGGCTTTCTATTCTATTTCATTGGTCTGTTTGCTATCCATATACCAGTTGAATTATAGAGCATATATAATTTCATATATCTGGTAGAGCTAGGCCCCCTCAGTAGAGTCCCTTTTTTCCTAAACATTCTTGTATGTTTATTTTTCTACATGAACTTCAGTATAAATTTGATTCAGATCCATTTTAATTAACGATTAGATATATCCACCTGAATGTCCCTGAAGGACCTCAAATGCAATATGTCCCAAGTGATTTTACCATCCTTCCTTGATCTTTTCCACACACAAAACTCCCCCCTCTTCGTTTCTCTTATCTTAATAGATGGCTCTAGAACCCACACTGTTGCCCAAGCAAGAAATCTGGGAATCATCCCTCATTCCCTCTTCCTCCCTGCCACCAAGTAATCTTGACCTTCTCTTCTAAATATCTCTGGATCTTCCCACTTTTCTTCCATTTCCACTCTTGCTACTTTTTTTTAGGCAAACAACTCCCCACTCCTGGTCTATGGTGGAAGATCCCTTTCTGATTTTGCTACCTCAAGTCTTGCTCTCCTTTAATACGTTCCAAAATATTATATATCATAGTGTCCCACTGCCTTTTTCTGTTTCATCTTCATTGCAGTACTTGAAGTAGGTAGGTCACTAATTACCTCTTATACAGAAACCACTTCACAAGCCAGGTTAAAAAGGGCCTTGGTCTTTAGCCTGATTATTTTCAGATCAACTTTTAGCAGTTATTGAAGATCTAAAGTAAATTCTAAATTTTGAAATAATTGAAAAGAAATGTGCCTGTTGGATAATTAGACAATTAGGATACCAGATTCCTGGATGGGATGATGATTCAGTCTTGTAAAGCTGTGAATTTTATCACTCCTGCCCCCCACCCTGCCGGCATTTGGAAGTTTGGTAGATTTTCCTTCAAAAGTCTCTTAAAAAAAATCAAATGGAAAAGGATAGGCAAGAAATTAATAAAAGTCATGATAAAGGGGTTCTAGTTGTTTAACGTATGAGAGCTCGTAATAATCCAAACAGTATGGCACAGGTCCAAAAATAGAAATTTAGTGAAGAAAAGGCAAGAATGCTCTTCTACACACTTAGGTTTTAATGAGCTTTTAATATACAGATTAGATGGCATTTCAACCTAGTGCGAAAGCTGGGCTAGGCTTTGTTGAGTGCAATACATTGAGTTTTTGCTCTAACTAAATTTGTATGAACACCACAACCCAGATGTCTAAACCCAAGAGAGATTATTTCATGTTTATTATCA